>NW_013666916.1:266141-273504 GCF_000517525.1 Limulus polyphemus
ATTGTAATAGTCAGATGGATGAAGTGGTTAAAACATGGCTTATTAGAAGCAGCTATAATTTGACTTTTCGCATGTTTTGAGAGAAAGAGCTCAAGATAGAACATTAAAACTACCATTTTAGAAGCAAACCTCTAAGATACATTTGAAGTAACTAAAACAAATATTCTGTAACAAAATTTAAATATCTTTTTAGAAATTTTATCATGCTAAATGTATAAACTAGAAACCAAATCCTATTGTAATAGTAATTTCATACACTATTCAGTAGTTACATGTGTATGTGGGTAGAGCTCTTCTTATGCATCTTTATATCATCTTTTGTAGTTACACTGAGTTGTTTACTTAACACACAATTCAGCTGTTATTCACTAATGTCAAGCAGTCAAATGAAAGAGTAAAACAAACTAATGTAGGAAGTGCTAAGTTGTGCCATGTATTACATCACTGCTATTACATACTAGATAACTATATACACATTTTTCAGTATGCTTCATATAACAGTAATTTTTTTAAAAGTACTGACTGAAAGTTAACATGGTAGCAGACATAAACTGGTACTTTTGAATAAAAAAAGATGCAAGTTAAGGTACTTGGCACATGTCACTTGGATTATTTTGTTTTAACTCCTATAAATGCGTTAATAATTGTTGAGCTATAATTATACATCATAAATACAAGTCAAGTTATTTACACTGAATATAACATAACATAATGTTTTGGGACAACATGGGATCTATTGGTTCATCTCAGCTGTACCATCCTCTAAACTAAAGTAAAACTATTAATAAATAAATTTTAAAATAAATCTTAAAGCCAGCCCTTATCATCTAGGTGAATGAAACCTTGATAAAAAAAATTGTTAGATTTTCTAACAAAGTTGCCATCTTATTTCACATTACTCTAATGTTTTCTATTAGGAATAAGAAGGTATAGCTCAGAGGTTGTTTGAAACTTAATATTTTAAAAATTTTGGAGCTGTGAAATTTTAACACAATATCAAGCAATCTTCATCTGATACTGAAATGTATAATAAGATATCATGTTACCTCCTATTTTACTATAGACATGATTAACACTGACTTATTGTTGGTATGTTGTAACTTTTGGAGTTAAACATTTACTGAGCTTGTTACTTTGTGAATAAAGAAAAGTTGTTAAAATAGTAGTGTATGTTTTTTCCTCCCATGTATATATTTTATTAATACAAAACCGATAAAAAAAATAAGGTAGTATTTTGGATACATTTAAAGCACATTAGATATTTTAATGGGGATATTACAAGCTATGTTTTTATTTTTTTGAGAAGACTAAAAAAATTCTGGCCAGCTTTTCAATTCTACTTTTTTCTCATAAGAATGTGTGTTTCTTATTCATTTATAAATTGTGTCATTTACTTATCAGTCGCTGCTACTTAGTTTTTATCTGAAATTTCAATACTTTTTTTACTCCAGGCCTTCTTGGAAATGGTGGATGATGCAGCTGCTAGCTCCATGGTGGACTACTACACCAATTCAGGTGCTCCTCTTATTCGTGGACAAACTGTTTTTGTGCAGTTCTCCAATCACAAGGAACTGAAGACAGACAGCACACATTCAAATGCTGTAAGTTGTTTTCCTCATTATTAGAACAAAGATAAAATAGCAAAGTTGCCATCTTATTTCACATTACTCTAATGTTTTATATTAGGAATAAGAAGGTATCACTTAGAGGTTGTTTGAAACTTAATATTTTAAAATTTGTGGAGCTGTGAAATTTTAACACAATATCAAGGTTATCATTTTGACAAATAAGTTCTGTATTAACTTATGCATTCTTTTTTCATGTACATACTGCACTATTAGTTGGAATTTTCTTGAGTTTTATTGTTTTGGTTAACCGAGATGATGTTCTTTGTGACCCTGTCAATATTTTCAGTAAGATTACTTACAGTCTTAAGTTAAGAAGTTAAAATTTTATTAATAGAAGTGATTATAGAATGTTGCATATAAAAGATGTCTACTGAACCATAACAACTAAAATGCTAATCACAAAAATTTTCAAGTAATTATCTAATATATGTTTAATCCAAATATTTTAAATTGGAGACATTTAATTGTTTACTGTTATATCTGAGAGAAATATTTTGTCATATGAGCAGTATCACTTGTAAAACTTAGCGGGCATAAACTGTATTCTGTATTTAAATGTGTTTAATGAGTGGTAACACAAAACTACCTGAAAAAGAACTTGACTAACTGCCATATCGCTAGCTTTATGGTTTCAAGGTAGGAAATTAGTCTTTTCCATTTTTTACCTTTTGAACTTTAGAAATGTGGGCTGAGGTTAGTTTGAAATCGATCATGTATTCATACCATTCCAATTTCAAATAAATTTAAATAGGCTTGTAGATCTTGCATATTACAGGAAAATTATGGTTTGAGGTTTTTCTCTTTTATAAGGAATCACCTCATTATGTTCTTAGTTTGATTTCAACTATCTTAGCACTGACCATCCAGCACTTTGATAACATAGTCACTGACATTTTAGAGGAAAACAGTAATGTAGAATAACCTACTGTAAGCAAACTGTTTTGTTATTTTCATATTTTATGGGTGTACAACAGCAGGTAATTGTTCTGGCAATTTTAAAAGATAACTAGGAGGTAAGCTCGTGCCTTGAATGTGAAACATTGTTTTGGTTGTAGTTTTCGTATATTTGGATGCACAGAGTTTATAAAATGTAAATGCATTGCTATGTATTTAAAGTAATTAAAACAGTTAAGTAACCTACCTAGACTACTCGCATGTGAGGTTACATATAGTTCTTAACAAATCTGATGACCATGCAGGGTGTCTCAATGACTATGAGGTTAAGCCTATTCCACACCAAACATCTCTGGCTCAAAATATACTGAGCCAAGTGGTTTGATCAAAAATTACAAACTGATTGACTTGTCTAGTTAGAAACACCAGATTTAGCAACTCTTTTGAAACCTAGGTATTGGGGGCAAGTAATAAAACTCAAGAGGGTGATGGTCCCCGTACTCTAAATGTTTAAAAACAAATGAAGAAATTTGTGTATAAAATATTGACACAGAAACACTACTATCTGAGATGGAGCTCTGAGAGATGACAGATCCATTCCCCAAACACCAACCTCTACTTATGCGTATGGTGGCATTGTCCGTACTTCCCTACTCCTAATTTCATTATGGCAATTTAATAACTTTTTCACCAATGAATAAATGTCCCAGTTAACAACTTTCTCACCAGTAAATATATTTCCTAGTTAACAACTTTCTCACCAGTAAATAAATTTGCTAGTTAATAACTTTCTCACCAATAAATAAATTTGCTGGTAACAACTTTCTCACCAATAAATAAATTTGCTGGTTAACAACTTACTCACCAACAAATAAATTTGCTAGTTGTTAACTTTCACACCAATAAATAAATATGCTGGTTAACAACTTTCTCATCAGTGAATAAATCTGCTAGTTATCAACTTTCTCACTAATAAATAAATTTGGTAGATAACAATTTTCTCACCAGTAAATAAATTTACTAGTTAACAACTTTTTTCACCAATAAATAAATATGCTGGTTAACAACTTTCTCATAAATGAATGAATCTGCTAGTTAACAATTTTCCCATCAATGTATAAATTTACTAGTTAACAACTTTCCCATCAGTGAATAAATTTGCTAGTTAACAACTTTCTTATCATTGAATAAATTTGCCAGCTAATAACTTTTTTACCATTGAATAAGTTTCTTATTTAATAACGTTCTCACCAGTAAATAAATTTGCTAGTTAACAACTTTCTTATCATTGAATAAATTTGCTTGGTTAATATAGTTTGATATTGAAGCTTGTAAATGGGGAATAACTTATTATAAGTATAATGGCTTACAAACACATAAAACTAAAATGTTTTTAAAATTTGTATTCTATGTATCATTTGTATGTATGAAATTAAAAAGACAAAATAAGGCAGAATAATTGTTTATATTATTCCTACCAGGTTTGTTTTTATGTGTAACTTTAATATCTAAAAACAAACTTCTGTTATTACTTCACTGTCATATGATTGGGAGTGAACTTCACAAGAGGATGTGCTGCTTGTTGGAGTTTTTTAGCCATTTATTATTTCTGGTGCAGTCACAGCAGCCGTTATATAACTAAGTAACTTGTCTCTGATTCAAGGTCTTTTTTTTTTTCTGGTTGCTTAAACATGTCTCTGGGTTTTGTTGAAGCAAAGCTGGTTAGTGCCAAGACATTATGATCTGTCACTGCAGTTTTTCATCTGAGTGTCTTTGTTCTTGCTCAACCATATGCAGATTTTTAGATCTATAGCTTGGATTTAATTTCATATAAACAAGAACACCACTGTAATATGTGTAAAATCTTAAACATGACCAAGAAGCAAAAAGTCTTTCTTTTGATGTTGTCTGTCTTCTTTTGCTGATGTTTTGTCATATACTTGTATATGTGTTTTTACAAAAATAAAATAGAAAAGTTTTTTTATGAATTTGCCTTAACATTTTCTATAGGTACAAATATGCATGTATATGTGTGTGTGTGTTTTGTATATTATTTTAAGTGGATACTCAGTTCTACTTTTTAAGTATTTTGGAAACTGATATTAATATGTTCTGGAGTGACTTGCAGCCATGAATAAACTAATCTGTTGTTTAATATGAACTGTTCAAATATTTTCATGGAAACTAGTTGGTTTTCATTGGTTTGTACAGAAACTAAATTATTGCTTTTTATTTCTTCTACATTTTTGTTGTTGTACTTACCATATGCATGTTGAGATGGAGTTAAGATAAATTTAAAAATTTATATTTCTTCCTTGTTTTGACCTATAATTTTGTGAAAGTCAACTTTTTTGTTAGGTTTATTGTATTTCTCACTCATTCATTCATACAAAGATACAAATGAGTACAAAAAAAAGTCTTGAAAGATCAAATTAACAGTTTTTTGGTGTTACTAAAACGTGGTGTTTTATTGTTATTTCAAGATCCTGAGACTTATCAGTAAGTTATGTATAGGATATTGAACATACACAAAAACACAGCATTATAAAACAAAAGACAACATGGTTATCTAACACCAGAATGGCATTTAAGGTGTTGGTGTGTCAGTATAACACCATGCGCATCCCAGCTTTGGGGATAAATAATGTTCGTAATGTTTAATAAAAAAAATATTTGACGTATCAGTTTAGGGAAACATACTACCAATTATACAGGACAGTGGCAGTCAGAATTCTGTAATGCAGTTAAGGCTTTCGGTAATAAGTTCTCAAAGAAAATGTATTATGTATTTATTAAGTAATGTATAGGATATTGAACATACACAAAAACACAGCATTATAAAACAAAAGACAACATGGTTATCTAACACCAGAATGGCATTTAAGGTGTTAGTGTGTCAGTATAACACCATGTGCATCCCAGCTTTGGGGATAAATAATGTTCTTAATGTTTCAAAAAAAAATACTTAACATATCAGTTTAGGGAAACATACTACCAATTATACAGGACAATGGCAGTCAGAATTCTGTAATGCAGTTAAGGCTTTCGGTAATAAATTCTCAAAGAAAATGTATTATGTATTTATTTGTTTTTGCTTTATAGTTTTCCAAATAGTTTGTTTATAACATTAAGTTTCATCAGGCTCTTGGAAGAATTGTAAATCCTAGAGACTTGTAATTAGCAGTTTGCTAATTAGCAGTATTTCATAATGAATATGTAAATGCAATTAACAGAGAGAAAAACAATAACGTATATGTAAAGTCTCACTAATATGTTTTAATCAACGCCATGTTTTCTCTCATGTGATGAAATTTTATGGAGATGAGTTTTTCGTTTTTTTTAACATTTGATTATATATATATATTATTATATTAAATCAAGCATGCCAGCACTCAAGCTGCATTACAAGCTGCCCAAGCTTTATTAAGCCAGACTGAGACACAAGGTGGTCCGAATACAGTACTCAGGGTGATAGTTGATAATCAGATTTATCCTGTCACACTTGATGTGCTTTACCAGGTGAGAATTTTTGTACTGATTATACTACAGACTTAATTATTCTACAGGTAATTTTAGTCTTAACTGAAAGTACAGAAAAGGTTATTTTTCTAGAAAGACGTGAAATGTGTCAGAATTGATATGTAGTGATATCATGATATCAATTAAGATATTTACAGTGTAGGTATTAATTTCTAAGGCTTTTAAGAAATTTAAAACATTTTTATAACATTCTTGATTAAGCCCAATCTTGTCATTTTTTTATATTTTTAACCTTTTTTTACATATCTTTAAGGATTCTTAAATCAAACAAGTTACAGTTTTTAAACATCTGTAAAATAAATCATAAATTTCATGATTGAACTTCAACAGTGAATAGCTTTTATAATTTTTTATATTATTATTATTATTCTCTAAATATAAAACTGGGCTTTATGTGGCTTCTATTTCTGAACACAAGGTTTTTATAAAGCTAACTTTTAAAGATTTGGTTTACAAAACAATTTCACTGTGCTGTATTACAGTTGATATACAAAAAAATAGTTTTTCACTGATGATGATAATATATGTATATATATTCCATGCAGATATTTTCTAGAGTGGGAAAAATCTTGAAAATTATTACCTTTACCAAGAACAGTAAGTCTCAATTGTTTATTTGATATTTGCTGTATCATTTCTCTGAAATATTATCATTAATAATGAAATATTTCAGATTAAAAATAATTAATTACATTTTGTAAATATAATTTAATCAGAATGAAAAATACAGATTGCAGTATTTTACTGTTTTAAATTTTAAACACATTTATCTTGCTGTTGTACATTGAACAAAGAAAAAATATGTAAAATATAATTTCTCAAAATTATTAATCATTCCAGTAAAATATTTGATACTTTAGTTATTTAATGACTTTTAGTAAGATTCATTGAACTGGAAAATGTAAGGTCTTTTTGATTTTATCAGAGTTTATTTATCATTATTAAAGAATACAGTCTTTTCTCCTCCTGCTTTCTAGATACATTCCAAGCTCTCATACAATACCCTGATGTCATAACAGCACAAGCAGCCAAACTAGTAAGTCTACATTAGTTTTTAACAAGGTTCAAGGAAAAGGGAATAATCAACTTGAATGACCAGTTTTTTTCATTGGTTAAAAGGATTGGCAATTTAGTGGTTAATAAGATATTTAAAATCCATCTTTAATTATTCTTTAAAGAAATTGTTCAACAATAACTGTAATAGTCTAGGAAGAAAAAAATAGTCTTATTATAAAATGTGTTTCTTAGAATCTTTACAGAGTATCACTCAATAGTGTAAGTTGAGAAAGCTTGTGAAGAGG
>NW_013666916.1:273525-276894 GCF_000517525.1 Limulus polyphemus
CCTTATTATAAAATGTGTTTCTTAGAATCTTTACAGAGGTATCACTCAATAGTGTAAAGTTGAGAAAGCTTGTGAAGAGGTTAATAACCAGACATAAAAAAAAATCTTTCAAAAATAACCTGTAAATTTTGCATGTACATTGCTTTACGTCTATTCTTCAAGGTAATAAAATGTAGAGTCACCTAAGCTCATTGCAAAGGTCACAGTTTTTTTTTTCTATGGTCACTTTAATGTTTAGCATAATAATATCTTATTTCTATGTTGTAATGTCAAAAAAATCTTATCTAATGACTTAGTGTTTTTATTATTTTGTAGCAAAGAAGGTATAATTATGTTTTATATACGAGTCTAAAATTCGAAACTCGTATCTACAATAAAAGTTTTATAAATTGTTTATTAAATAAATATAAACTCCATCATTTAGACTTTGTGTGAAAGTAGCTGTAAATCAGATATGCTGGTTAGGGCTTGAATATTATGAGATAATTTCCAAAGAAATTAGGTTTCGATATTTAAATGAATAATATGTAACCTATGGCTATAATTTCATTTCACTTCTACAAGGATTTAATGTAGTTAGGACTTAGTTGAAGGTTATATTTAACCTCAGGAGTTTTGTTATCAATATTAGAATTTAAAATATTCCTTCATTAGATCTGGAAATGGATATAGATAAAACCATGGACTGTTAGGCTGTACAGAGTTCTTTGTTGTAATTTGTTTTGTTACCAAGTTTTGTTTATTTGTGGTTATTAAAAAAAAAAGAATGAGGCTTATTCTATTCTTAAATGTGCCACATGTTAGTGAGTTTGGGGAATTTCACCCCTCGTTGTAGTTGTGTAACAGTTTGGTGCACTATATAATCATATTTTTTAGGAACTACAAATACCAGTTTAACACTAGCAGGATATAACATAGAAAGCACTAAAATAAATTAATCATGTCTTTGAAATTTCCCAGTTTAAGGAAGGAGTGTCCCCCCTTCATCAAGATCATGTGGTTATTACTTGTTTTTCATATGTAACGTGTAGATAAGTTTGCTCTTAAGCACAGTGTGAGTTAGAGGATTTAAATGCATTTGGAAAAATGTCAGTTGTAGTACTACTACCTCTGACTAACTTTTGTCTGTAGAGAACAGAACAAAAGTATTCCAAGAATCTCAGCAAAAACTTGTTTATACTAAATTAAATATGATCTATTCAGTCAAAGTGAGGCCAGATTTTTACTCTTGTGTGGAATGTATTTCTAGAAGAAATACCAAGTTATTAGATAAAGTTTTTGCAAATTTGTTTCTTTCTTCTGTGTTTAATAACATTTCTGCTGTTTTCTTAGTTAATGTAGTCATCTTGATAGCATGTTGTCTGCATTACTTGCTTTATTCTAATAACCTAAATGACTATAAGCCTTGTGTAGATGAGCTTTTCCTTTTATAAAGTCATCTGAAGAACATCTCTACTGTGTTTAGTAAGAGGGGTGTCTTGTAAAAAGACCCTACTTGTTTTGGGTCATTTAGTGTAAATTAGAATTAGAATTTTTTTTAGGTTTAACTTTAATTAATCAAACTACTTTTACCTTCAAACATAATGTTTGTAGCTGTGTAGTAATTTGATGTATTACCTGAATAATTTTGTCAGAACTGTAAATACTTACTTTACAATTTCTGTTTTGATTTTTGTTTATATAAATGCAGTATTCTATACTAAAATGATTTGTTATTAAAAAATATACATATATTTTTATATGCAATTCCCAAACAATGTCTAAATCTAAAGAACTTGTGAAAAATAAAATTTCAGCTTGGTCGTTCTATTTATCAAACTGTATCTGATCAAACAGACGTGGAAAAACAACGGAACGGGCTTTTCAAAGCCCGTTCTCTTGGCTGTGATTTCGCTAATATAAGTTGGTGACTTATTTAGCATTATATAAATAAGATGTCAACTATCTTAATGTGTTTGTCCCTTTCATTAAGATTATCTAAACCTGAGTTTTGTTAATTTATTTCTTTATTCATAGCATGGTGAAAATAGTTGTCATATATTTCTCCCGACTTAAATATCTTAATTTTCCTACGATATGAGAAGTTGTATGATTATGAATATATCTGGGTGTTAAAAATATTTATTCAATTTAAATAGAAAATTCATTAGGTTTTTTTTTCATTTGCTTTTGTAATTATAATTGAAGAATTTTTGTCAGATTCTTTTTTTTTTTTTATCTGTAGAATGTCAGATGTACATGCTATAATTTAGTTTTTTATCCAAATAAAAATATTTCAAATGACCACATAAACTAAATTTCTTAAGTGCTTCGTATTTATTAACATTGGAAGTCTAGAGTAGCTGTTTGGTTGTTAACTAATAGTTTTAATTATGTAAATTATCTTCAATTTTCTATTATTAAACTTTAACAGAGTCTTAATGGACAGAATATCTATAATGCATGCTGCACACTCAGAATAGAGTACTCCAAGCTGACCAATTTAAATGTGAAATACAACAATGACAAGAGCCGAGATTTCACAAATCCAAACCTAATGAGTGGTGATCCAGCCCTAGACATGATGGGGATCACAGGTAACATTAATATAGAATTTGTGGTGTAATATTTAACAGAATAGTAGCTTTTATTTCTTTTGGAGTTCTCATAATCTCAGTAATGTATGAAATGTATGTACAATGTATGAAAACAAATAGTAAAAAATTAATTTGAAAACTTTTTTTCTAACTATATTTGGATTTTTTAAACACTTTCTTTGTCCAACTATTTTTTAATAATTATAAGTATTTGTTGTTTAAAAAAAAAATTCAAAATCGAAAACAGAAACAAATTCTTAGTATTGACCCTATTGTTGCTCTTGGGAAGTAATTGAAACAATCAAAACTTTTTCTATGAAAAATCTAAAACAGCTTAGATGAGTGTCTTCAGCATGAAGTACTAAAGACCAGATGAAATGTGCTTATATTAATAATCTTGAAGTAATTAAGACATTGTTTTTAAACACTAAGTTACTTAATGGGCTTTGTTGATGAGTGAAAGATCACTAGAATACACTTTTTTAGCATTGTAAGCCTTCAGAATTATTGCTGAGTCACAGGGGGTCAAATTAAGATATTCTTACTATACAAGTTTTGTTTCTTCTAAACTTCTACAATAACACAGGCCTGCAAATTTAAACTTCATAAAAGTTGTTTTGGTTTTAATAATGGATTTTCCATGAGTCAGCTATACAGATTTTGAAAACAATATTCATTTTTTACAAATCAGGAAGGGGAAAAAAACTTACGTAGATCTAATTATTATTTCATTTACCACAATGACATTTTTTATTATTATGTTTGTTAACAAAAATACAAACAAACTGAAGAA
>NW_013666916.1:277266-293607 GCF_000517525.1 Limulus polyphemus
TTTAGTCTCAAAACTACATGTTGTGGTTTTTCTTTATGTATTGCATTATGACGTTTTGTGAAAAATCTGTACATGATGAAGAAAAATGGATGTCGTTTTTGGATTCAACATACAGGAATTACTGTAGAACTTGTAAAAATTTCAAGACAATAAAATCATCGCAGACCCGTGTACTAGAATTGGACTGCTACACTTAGCTGTTTGGAGGATCTTGAATTATAGTTGTCCATAAAATTCAAAGGAATCTCATAAGTTAACATGCAAGGTAAAACAGAGTCAAAATCATTACAATGATTGCCTATTCTTATACAGACAAGAAAAAAACATTTATTTTCTGTTTGTATTTGCATGCATTTTGACTACTGCTGAAGTAAGTTATATAATCGTAATATAAATAAAATTGCCTTTAATTAAGGTTGTCAAATATTTAAAACAAATGGTATACTCCCCCCCCCCCCTAAATATGCCATTGGTTATATACATGTGTGATACTGAAATGTGTACAAAAACCCAAGTTGGAGTGAGTTCATTTCCTACTTGTTATTCCTAGCTATGCTCTTTGAAATGGACAAGTTACTAAAAACACTTAACAATTGCATGTTATTGATTTCTCCTACAATGTTCCTCAGTATTTTAAGAGATTTTTCTGCATTATCTTTAAGGGACACATTTGCTTTTTTTCTTCTGAATGGTTATTTTGTGTAGTAAACTTTTGCACACACATATATACATATAAAATGAATGTTCTCGCACCTTGAAATAATGATACATAGACACTGGACACTAACAGAAATTAAGGTCAGCCATTTGCTTTTCTTCTTCTTAGTTATTACATATTTCTAAGCTTATACCATTTTACCCAACATGTGGTAATTTTGGTTATCGGAATAAACTACTAACTGAAAACGAGAAATAATAAACATAAAGATAAATTATATAGCAGTGGATGGCCTCTACATATGTGTTTATTTGTAGGTGAATTACTGTAGATTAGAGATTAATCATGCTTCTAGCTACTTATGCCTAAAAATTTTGATAATTATAAATGTCAAGGTGACCAAAAAGCCTGTTTCATTTGTGATTGTGAGATGAAGTCAGGTCTGGCTGTTCAGTAGTTTAATACTCAAGGCAACATAAAGATTAAAGCATTAGATAACTTGTTTCCTTTGGTTAAATTATAGGTTTTTATTCCAGTGTATGTTAAATACTTGCCAAGAATTTCCCAAAAGTCAAAGCCACATAAAAGGGAAATTCCTTTTTTTTTGACAAACTAGTTTTAGGTAGGCACAAATGTTTAAGATCAGTGGCTAAGGTAAAGTTGTTGTTTTTTCTTATTTGTAACTATGTTTGAGTTCACTGAAATTTTTGGTTCAGACTCTTCCTAATGACAGAAATATGTATGACTTAAATATGTGAGAGTGATTTTATATTATTCCTAGCTATCTATTTAAATGAAAATGTTACAAAAAAACATTTAACAATTTTATGAAATTAATTTCTCCTGCAATGTTTTAGGTTGTATCTACAGATGTATTTGATGCAAGTCTAACGAGGTTATAATGTCATTGTAGAGGTCATTGGTTAGGCTACATTTGGAGTACTGTGGCCAGTCTTGGGATCCATTTCTTAGAAAAAAGCACTGAATTGTTTGAAATTGGAATGATATTGGGGATGAAAAGGTTGTTGTCATATGAGGATAGGTTAAGATCTCAGAACTTATTTTACCTTGGAAAAAAAAAGTTAGAGGGGATCTGATTGAGGTATTTAAGATTGTTAAGAAAAATTGATAGTGTTGATGCATCATATTTTGTCATATTTAATGGTGAAAATGGAAAGACTAGGGGACACAAATATAAATATTAGTAGGGTAGGAATAATTTTCAGCTAATACAGCTTTATATTTCTAACAGGGTGTTTGGCTTTTGGAATGTGTTGCCTTCAGATTTGGTAGATACAGTTAATTTAAGGGAAAGCTTGATAAATATTCGAATAACAAGGGTGGGCTTTGAATTTTTTAGTGTTTAATTTATTGGATGGGACAGCCTAGATGAACCAAAAGGTCCCCTGTTGTCCTTTAGTATTATGTTATGCCATAACTACAAGATCATAGGAAGGGTCTGTGTTAAAATATCAATTGTTTTTTTTTGTGCCAGAACTTTAGTTGTGTGAAGGATCTTGAGTCATTGTTGTGGGACAGAACATATAGTGGTCTCAACCACTGCCCAATGATCAGGTCATCAGCTGGAAACTATGGATGTCACTGTTTCAAGGCCTATTCCAGTACAGCACCCGTGGCCAACACCAGTAGCAAATGAATACCACCACTGAGCACCACCTTCCTAATGTCCAAGTTTCCAATTTTCTTAAGCTTAAATTTCACTTGACACTATCTTATCAGCTCATCAAGTCTTGTCAAAATTGCATCAACCTCTGTCTTACGTAGAGACCTGATAGTGATATCATCCTTGAATGCCCTTATTGATAGTAGTTCGTGATTTACCTCATTTAGTATCCTGGAATTAAGTTAGTTTGTCCCTTTGAACACCACCTACATAGCCAAAACAAAAAATGGTGAAATTGCACATCCCATGGGTATGTCTATTTCCAATGGTCGTTAATTGGTGGTGGATTGCCAAGTGATAAATTCATCAAGAGTTTGTGATAGTAATGGGACACAATTTCTCAAAATTTACCAAGTACCCAAAAATGTTCCATACCAAATCAGTCACTCTATGGGGTACTGAACCATAGGCATTTGCTACATCTAATTCCAGAAGTTAACATTAGAGGTAAAACAGGGTCTAAGTCATTGAATTGTTCAGAGATAACTTTATACAAGTTCAAGTTCTGTTGTTGTGTTTCGTCTTTGTTGTCAAACATTCTGAAATGGCACTATAAACTGAACATTCATTCATCTAATTAAGCATCTGATATCATTTCTATAAACTGTGGAGAATTGGCAGCTACTTACAGAAATAGCTGAACTGTTTAGTAGGTTATGAATGAAACAATAATTATAGTAAATTATTTCAAATATTGATTAAAATTTTTATAATATACTTGTATATTCTGAGGATCACTTCACATTTTCT
Source organism: Limulus polyphemus (assembly GCF_000517525.1). Classification (NCBI taxonomy): domain Eukaryota; kingdom Metazoa; phylum Arthropoda; class Merostomata; order Xiphosura; family Limulidae; genus Limulus; species Limulus polyphemus. The sequence continues at coordinate 280,359 of NW_013666916.1, forward strand.
AGGAAACAACACTCGTACAGCTATCTTATTTTAATGTAGGTAACTTAGGTTCTATGGGAATTCTGGCCTCTCCATTTGGTCCAGTGCCAGGTCTTGGATCTCCTTTAGCTGCTGCTTATGCTGCAGGAGGTAGGTTTATTGTCGTAGCTTTAGAAGCTAAATAATTTTCTTTGAATAGAATGCTGCATGGTTAGTATAATAGTTCCTATATATCTAAAATAGTACAATATTTATACTTAGTTTAACATTAACAAACCTTTTGTTTTACTAAGTTTTTAACATATTTTTAATCAAGTGTTAGCTTTTACAGTAGCTTATGCATTACTTTCCTTTGTAAAAATAATTCAAAGACCTTTGTCTTGCAATCCAAAATAAACATCAGGCTTCTTGTATATTGTATAATTAATTTTCATTTGTCCTTATTATTATACTTTTGGTTAAAATTTCTTCAAGGCATTTCTTTAAGTGCTTGTTTTTCTATACTTGTTCATTATTTTTAATTGGTATCTTTAAAAAAAACAACAACTAAGATGTGAACATGTTTTCAGCTCTCGCTTTGGGTGGATTTGCACTGCCACCTACTGCCACATCAGCCACAGCACTGGGGCTCTCTGGACTTCGGCTACCAGGTCAGCCAATGTTAGGTTGTGTCCTTCTTGTCAGCAACCTTAATGAACAGGTAATGTATGATTGGGCTTTTTATGTCATCCTGAATTTTTAATAACTTATTCATTAAGTTTGTTTGTTTCAAGCACATGTGGTACTAACTAATTGTCTTCATATACAAAAGTCTGTATGTACATTGTGGAAGGTACTGTGTAATTTTACTGTAGTGAGAAAAGGTTAAATTAAAAAAAAGAAATTCTTTCTTGAAAATACTTGTTGTACAACGATGTAGGCCTAACATAAATCACCTAGCTAAGGTAAATTTTGTGAGATATTACTGGGATTATGGTTGAATACATTTTAAAAGCATCTACTAACTGACAAGTTAAAGCCATTCAATTACTAACTTTTATATTTTTCTGTTTCATTAATCTTGCAATTCAATCAGATTATTCTTAACCTTCCCAATCATTTGCTTTCTACTGGTACTTCAACTAACTTAGAAACTTTTTTTTATTTGTAGTTCTAATTGTAAGCCAAGAACTACCTGAACATAAAATGGATTATATAATATATATTTATTACTCACTTAATAACATCACATATAATGAAAAGTGTATTCCTTATCTTGAAATGCTCTGATCAAAGTCAGTTTAGTTTGTAAGCACAAAAGGACTGCAAAAGTGGGGTGCCAACAGTGTGGGGGCTCTAACCATGTTCTATTTAGTTCAGTACTACAAAAACTGATGTATTAAAGGTTATCAGCTGAATAATATCAACAATACAAAATTGGCAATGCTGTATTGTAACCCAAATAGCCCAAGAGTTGAAGATGTGGTGGTGTTGACTAGTTGCCTTCCCTCTACTATATAACAGCTAAGATAGCCCTCATTAGTTTTATACAAAATTTAAAACAAATGAAACGAGGAAAGATCATAAGATCCCAATAATTTGTCTAAGTGAAACAGTTTGTTAATTTAAATAATAGACTTAAAATTAATGTTTCAATATCTAAAACATAAGCAACTTGTTCATACTTTTGTTTTTTTACCTGATATGTGTAGTGTGTTATCATTGATAACATGTTTTCTAGTTTTCTTAACTGGGCAAAGAATATTGCTTCTCATAGTGTAGGTAGAGCTCTTAGACCCTAATATTACAATTCTGAAGGTAAAAATCACTAGCTCCATTGTAGTATTTGTTTATCTGGAGATATTACCAACAGTGATCTTGTGGGTCCCCCGGTGGGACAGCAGTAATTCTTCAGATTTACAATTCTAAAATCAGGGGTTTGATTCCCTTCAGTGGACACAGCAGATAGCTCAATGTGGCTAACAAAACACATACAGTGATCTTGTACAACATTTATAGACATAGCTGATAAAAATAGTCTACACTTTTAACAGTTAGCCTTTTTAGTTGCCATAGAACACTACTAAGAAATATTTCACGTGGTTTTGTTTTCTAAATAACACTAGGCTTAGTAAGATCATTTGTGGGTTAAGAATGTTTTCATTAGTCTGATAAAGCAAATAGAAGTTTATGAACATCACAATATTGTTTTTCATTTTATGAGTATAATCCAAAGTGAGTTAACAATAACATATTTTTAGATTTATTTTCACTATTAAGTATTTTTGTTATGTGTTTGCATTTTATGTTATACATATTCTTTGTCATTTTTTTATATGAATTACCTCAGTTTTTTTTTATGAAGATCATGTTTGACAGAAATTTTTTTTTAAATTTCCTTCTCTTATGGCATGTATAAACTTTTTAGTTAAAACCCAATTCTTCAAAGAGCAAGCTTTTTTTTTACAAGATTTGTTACCTGTACCTCTTTCTAACTTATGTTTAGCTACTCCATATTGGGAGTCTTTGCAAAAGACAAAATATAAGCTTCCGGACATTTCACTAAGTAATTTTTATCTTTGATATGTTTTCTTCCATACTTGACCTGCCCATGTGGATTTGTTTGTTCATTCACTTGGAATATTGATTGCTTCCACTCTGATCCACCCACCTGCTCTGATTATAGATGGTCACGCCTGATGCTCTCTTTATCCTTTTTGGTATGTTTTTTTTTTTCCTGTTTTCTGTCAACATTTGTCTTCAACCAGCTACAAAATTAATGCCACTTTGGACTAGAAAAAACGTCAACAGAATACGTTACACGCAACAGCTTTTCAATATTTTTCTTCAAAAAATACTTTTTCTTCTTATTTCTTCTTTAAGGTATAGACCTTGCCACATTAGATCAGTTTTTATACTTTAAAATCTTAATGAACTGATTAGAAAATGTAGTAATTATGCTCTAATAAGTTTAAGTTTTTGTTTCTTTAAAAAATAATGTTTTAGAACCCCTAATATCTTCAAGGTTTTCATATTGTATGTTTATTAGTTTCATCTGTTTTTATAGCAAAACTTACATTAATGTTGTATTACTAGCCCAGAAGTTTTTGGACATATTATCACCAGAATTGTTTTAACTGTCCATCACAGTTCAGTTCAAAACTATTACCACAGGGTTATTCTCTATTTGAATTTACCTTATAGCCTTCATTAATTGTTCCTGATTTCTCTTATTGGGCAAAATGTTGGAATTGCACACTAGTTAAAAAGGAATCTATGTAAAGATTGTTTTATGTACAATATTGTGTAGTGAATTTCTGTTTATTTTTATAAGGAATATATAGCTGTTTTAGATTAACAGGTTCAAAAAAATTTTTTATGAAAAGTTTGTCGTATTCATTAAGATAAGGAGTTTTGAAATTGATCATATTACAATAGTTCAAGATTTAGATCTCATTTCCTGGTCTTTGTAGGAGTCTATGGTGATGTCATACGGGTCAAAATTCTGTTTAGTAAAAAGGACAATGCTTTGATACAGTTAGCAGAGCCCCAACAGGCACAATTAGGTAAGGGATTTGTTTTGTCAACGGGTGGAGTTTAGTTAATGATGAATATTATGGACCACCTGCCTGGAAAGCTTCGATGAACGATGATGTCTTGATTCATTTTCATGGATCTTCATTAAGTGAATTAAAATGTCATCACTTGCCCAATTTTTCTGAACAGTTGGTCCATAATACTTTGATATCTTGGCTCAAATATTTTCAATATATGTTGTATGAGCTGATACTTATTTCAGAAACAAGTTTAAAATTCTACCAGCTCTTGTTTTAGATGGTTAATAACCAGTAAAGATGTTTATTTACTACGTGGTTAAAAAAAGTTGATCTCCCTAGGGGAAGCTTGTTGCTTGAAGTAATTTGCTGGTCATTGTAACATACACTTTGTTTTAAAATGTAATTTTTATGTAAAATTTATGTTTGCTTTGGGTTAACTTTAATTTCCTTAGATGCAGAATTTTTGTCATGTTCTCTGAGATCTCCTTTTTCTTTCTAGCAATGACACACCTGGACAAAATTATAGTATTTGGAAAGCAGATCAGAGTAACACCATCAAAACATCAGGTTGTCCAGATGCCAAAGGAAGGGCAGCCAGTAAGACATTAAGTCTTTTTTTTTCTTTTGTAAGACTAAGATTAGATTTTATAGCAAGCACAGCTATTACTTTTAAGGTTCATTTTTATCTAATAATATTCAGAAGCTGGGTACAAACATATAATAGTGTTTCGTTAATTGTAATCTTCAGCTTTATACATCACAAAAAAATACATGTAACTGTGCCTCAGGTATTCTGTTTTCAGACTTTAGCTAGTAGTTTAATGATGTACAGTATTGTGCATCTTTTTGGTAAATAGTTATACATAAATACTGGATGTAGTTTGTTTGTTTCTTTCTTTTTATTGTTTTTTTCACTTTATATGGATGAATCAGCTGAGAAGTATAATCTGAAAAAGTAACAAAATACTATATAAAATGGGTAAGTTTCTAAGACCAAGTATTACTATTATATTGGTACCTAACTCAAAAACTCAAGAGTTGGTATCATCTTCATTGTAGTATGTAAAAAGTTTGGTTTGCAGTGAATTTTTAAAATTTTAGGGATTCTTAAGTCATGTCTAATGTTTCACACTATATGAAATTACATACTTGTGATATGACTTAAGTAGAAATTTTATGCTTACCTAGAATAACAGCAGCACCAGTTTCTTCAAGATTCAAAGCATTTCATTGTGAATTAATCCTAAATATATACACATTATCCCTATGTACACAAGTAGAGGTCAAAGTGCACATGACCTTTTACAGAGTGCCATTCAACATGATATTATGTATATGATGTCAGAGTTATCAGTTATTCATTCTACTCTATATTGCTGATTTAGCAACAGTTTGTTGTAGAGTAAATACAAGATACAGTGTACAGGGATACTGAAATACTGTAGATATGCATTTCGTAGGTTTTAGAGGTTATGCAAATACAATATGCACACCGTACAATGGACAAAAGTATTTTTATTCTTCATATGAACATCACCTTGCACTCCTTGTCTATTTTTAGAGCAAAGCCACACTGGGTTTTTCTGCTGTGTCCACTGCAGGGAATCAAACCCCAGATTTTAGCATTGTAAGTCCATATACTTACTGTCCCACCAGTGGACCCTTGTATTCCAACCTGTCAGGCCGACGTCATCAATTCACAGACACATCTTGAGTACAAATACCTTTGTAACTCTTCTGATGTTTTGTGTTCAACAGACTTGTATATTTTACTAAATGTTAGTCACATTTCATGTAGATTCACATAATAAAATCGAAATTATAGTCAGTATTCCTAATCCAATATGCGGTTGATCCAGTGGACCAACTCCATCTACATTCAGCGAAGAAAGACTTACAAACTGGAGTTGAGTAAATGGAAACATTAGGTGATTGAGTGGTAAGTTTGAACACATAATTATGCATACACAACATTACATTGTAAGTTTGTCTTGATAGCTGTAATGTACAAAAAAAATTGAGGTTTGGTTGGATTAGTGTAAATCTGTCTTAATGACTTCCTACATAGAAGATAGTAGTTTAACCATATTTTGTCCTCTGTGTACCAGGATGCTGGATTGACCAAAGATTTTACTAGTTCCCCTCTTCATCGTTTCAAAAAGCCAGGGTCGAAAAACTACCAGAACATCTACCCTCCCACTGCCACTCTCCACTTGTCCAATATACCGTAGGTACTTTTGTCTTCTTGTTCATTGGAAATTAGCTCTTGTATCATGTGTATACTATACTACCAGTTACTTATATGGGAGTTATGATAACATTTATTTATTTAATATCATTCTTTGGAATTATTTGGTAAAAATAATTCAAATTCTAGTTGATATAAGAATAACAAATTAGTTTATTTCTTCCTTAACTTTTCTACAAACTGCCTTCACTAGTACATGGTAGTAACTTGCAGGCACTGGAGTAGCTGGGGGGGCTTGTATTTTTTATTTTTCACCAGTTTTTCCCTGCAATTCCTAATTTCACTATATAAATTTTTGCATTTTTATGTTCTTTAGCGTAGTCACGATTCTTGGTAGCTGAAAGACATGAGTAAAGTGACATGTTATAACACTCATTTATCCAATGTAAAGGAAATAATAAAGTTTAAATATTATAGATAGAAATTATATGCAAATATGAATGTTAAGACTTGCCCCCCCTTTCAAATTCCTGGATACACCAGTGCTTGCAGACCCAAGTATACAAATGACATTGAAATGGAAATACATCACTAATGATTCAGGAACTAAAGTAAAAATAAGCTTAATTGTGGAATTTCACAGTTAATTTATTGAATAACTGAATATATGTGATCATTAGCAATGAGCTAAATACTTCACTGAACTAAACTGACTCCTTAATACTCTCTAGCTGATTCTCTTATTCATAATTAATCCTTGTTCTTGATATTTTAAAAATCTCTAGATCGTAATAGTCAACACCTTCATCTAGCAAACAAATTGCAAGATTAAAGCTATAGCTTATAACAATATATATTTTTTGTTTATTAGACTTACTGTGGAATCATAGTTTGTGAATGATATCATTAAGTATAACAATACATTAACATGACATAATGTGGACAACATTGGACCTATTGGTCCATCTCAGTTGTTCCATCCTCTAAACTAAAACTATTAATAGATATTTTTTTTTAAATCTTAAAGCCAGCCCTTATCATTCATGTACTTATCAAGATTTCTCTTAAACTATCTTAAATTTACTGCCTCCACAACATCCATAGGCAACTGATTTTTAAAATACTTTATTTGCTTACTTGATTCGTTATAGAATTAAAAAATGTTTGTACTGACAAATAGTTTTTATGCACTACTTAATGGTTCTAATAAATAAACAACTTATCATCATAATTCACTGTGGTCACTTAAACAGAAATAAAACCAAAATACCTACCCCTTTATTGGTTATGTAAGGGATTTGAAACAGTTATGGAGAAGTGTACATTTAAGCAATTAAGTTTAAAGAGTATTCAGTAAGTTCTGAAGAAAAGTGTGCAATCTCATGCTACTTGTGAATAATCTGTCCATTCAACACACTTGGATAAGAAACATATTAGTACCATAAATACTCTGTGTTGTTCAGATACTTGTTTAAATGTTTCTTGTGGTAAGTAAATGACAACTCAAACACTAAACATGTGACTGGTGAGAACTTTCATTCCTTACCAATAGTTACAAATATAACTGATATATTAATGTATAATAGAAAATACTTCTCACACAGAAATAAGACTAATTAACTTTGAACAACTGTATTTTATTTTAGAATATAATATACTTTGGTTATAAAGGACTCTTAAATTTTTTTGTTGTGTAATAATAATAATTTCATGAAAAATATGTTTTGTTTAAAGGCCTAATATTACTGAAGAGGAGATCAAGGATGCCTTTACAAATAAAACGGGAGGTAATGTTGTAGCCTTCAAGTTTTTCCCGTAAGTACACTTTGGCCATTTTTTCATCATAAATGTTTGAATTAAAGTAAAATGGAGTTGATTTGTATGGGGAAAAAAAATTAACATTAAAATCATATTTCTGGTTGTTATACCCTTTATGAGTAGGCTTGTCTCATGTAGTGTATTGTTTGAGGTGTTTAAATGTACATATTTGAAAACTTAGGGTGCTCGAAAAGTCCAGAATTTGTAAGTCACATTTGAAACCTCGGGTTATAACTGTTGTGTTAATAAATTTTGGATGATTGTTTTGTCATTTGTTACACATTTGTATTAATGAATGTGGTCCAACTGTTTGTTTCTATCACTGTTATATGCTATAACTTGTAAATCAATTTACAAAGCAAATGAGTAAAATGTTTCCCTCATTCCCTTACTGTTTGTGAAATTTTAAAAAACAAAATTAGTTAAGAAATAAAAATTTACTGTACTGCATTTTTCTCTTTCCTTTTATTTAACGTTAAATAAGCAGCTGAGGAACATTCGTAACCCTGAAACAGGTTTTACGTATAATTGTTTAATAATTCTGCACTTTATGAAAGCTGAAATTCTCATTTAATATTACAGTAAAGACCCCAAGATGGCTCTCATCCAGATGAGATCAGTAGAAGAAGCTGTCACTGCATTGATAGTAAGTCTCATTTCAGTGTAAACAAGAGATAAATAATGGTTAAAATTAAGCAAATTTTTTTTTTCTTAAATGTGTGATCTCTGTGATGGCAGAGATTGTTTTGTTTTATTTTCATTGCAACTTCGTATCTCTATTGCTAACACAGCATTTTGTTTTACTTCAGTATGTATATTTTTTAATTTGTTCAGAAATAAAGTAGGTTGTAATTTTGCCTTTATTTTACTGCAAATAATTTAGAATTCTTTGGAGAGAAGTGCTAAATTAAATAAAAATTTGCTTTCAAAGGTGCAGGAACTACTGGGTGTGTGAAAGCAAACCCTAGCTTCAAGTACAGGAATGCTGCATACCTGCTGATTTTATTAATGTATTTTAACACAATAATAACAACCATATGCACAGCTTCCATCATATACAGGGTTTAGAGTTTTGTTAAATAGCTTTCAGTACCATTGCTATAAAAAGTGGTTCAGTGCTGCTGTTTGTCTTAAAACATTTTGTGAGATTTTAAAACTGTGAAAATGATGCTTTACTGCCTAAACTTGTTCTTAAGAATTTAGTATTAGGAGTTTATTATTTAAAATTAAGCTGTTTTGATTTTTTTCTTATCTCAGAAAATGCACAACCACCAACTCAGTGAATCCAACCACTTAAGAGTGTCCTTTTCCAAGTCGACAATCTAAATTGGAGTTTGAGGTTTTTAGAACAAAATAGATAAAAAGATTGACTGACCAGCTTGCTGTCCAAATTGCTGGAAAGGATATTGTTAATATCATCACTGTGATACAAGGAAGCTTGAAAGAGAAGAAGAAGAAAAAAATCTGGAATGAGAGTAAACCAGGATGTTGGAGGTTATCTGAAGATCTGGTTTTGTAAAGTAAATGAGCATACCAGCACGAATACCTCGTTGAAATTGGAAAAATGTATTCTAAGTTAATTTAATCTAACTAACTGGTTTTTATAATTAGCAGTCCATCATCATTACATGGTTTATTACAAATTAAACTATTTAATTTTCTCAGAAGATATAGTACTTGAATTTTAACTTTCTGAAATAGAAAAAGTTTGAAAGTTTTACCAATTAAGACCTTTATATGACAAAACATTTGAAATAACTGTTTTTCATTGTGCTGTCGTTACTACATTTTGATAAGCTATCTTCGTATCACAGTCGCTTCTTTACTATATAAGATTACTGTAGTGTGTGCTTGTGTTGTCTTCAATGGACATTTTATATATATTGTATTTTTGCAAGCTTATTCAATATAATACTTGTAGTAGTGGTTGCAGAATTTCATGTTTGTAAATCTATTCTTGCATATATTCATCTGCTATCATTCTATAATACATGATGTGGGAAAGAAACCAAGTAATGTGTTTGTTGTTATGAAGGATAGTAAATAGATTTTTTTGTGGCTCGGTTGTTTTGTGCTTCAAATGAAAAAAAAAGGCTTTTGTAAGTTTTCAATGTGTTGTCCATTCTATAACCAACTTGTATACTTTAAGGAGAATTATAACTACTGTTGCTGTTTTTCTCACTTTCTAAACATTTTTGACAATTATGAACTTAGTGATAAAAAAAACAAACAGGAACTTGTTAGTTTATTGTTATCAGACTGTTTGATTTTTGAAAGAAAATTATATAATTTGTTGTTAACACTATGCATGAAGGTAGTGTTGTGGAAAGCAGATTTGTAATTTCACTATGTAAGAAGGGACCAGAAGGTTACAAAGATATGAATACAATCTTTTATAATTTTTTTATTTATTTATAATTGGGATTATGAGCGTGGATGGTCTATCTCCAGTAATGATCATATAGTTTTGTAGCTTAGAAATGTTATGACTTAAAATGGAATAATTCATATTGTCATTATAAAAATATTAAAAAATCAAGTTTGTTTTTACTCAATTATATTTTATTCTTAACTGAAACAGATTATTTGTTACACCCACAAAATAACAGGTGGTTCTTGAATCTCAGCTGGATTATCCTATTTGACATACATATCCCACATAACATTTTTTTTTGAACTTCTGACAATAAAAACAGGATTATTTGTATGCATGTAAATTTTAATTGGTATGTTAGGCACTTATAGGTTTCGTAAAAAAAAATATTTGTTTTGGAAATGTGCCTTTTAAATATTAAAAGCTTATATTGATCACAAAATGAAAAAAAAAAGTTTTAAAATTTTTGATGATTGTGGAATCTTATTTTTGAAAAATCTCTGCCAAAAGGTTTTGTCTTTAGATAGTATGAAATTATAAATTTACATGACGAGTTGAGGTCATTTGGCAGGGTAACTATCCGTCATATTTCTGTGCCTCTCATGTTCACAGGTGCTCTTTGTTAGCACAGAACCTCTGATGATCTGAGCTTTTTTCATATCATGTTGTAATGTAAATGTTAAGGATGAAGAAAATTTTTTACAGTACCTCATTGTATTTGGGTTGAGCTGTTTTTAGCTATGATCTAACTGTAACAACACACATAAGTACATACATATATATATATAATTTTTTTTTTTATGTAGGATCTGGCTGTAATAGTACATTTCCAGTAGTAGTATTAATAATGTATGTCATTCAGAACTAATAATAGTAAAATGAAATATTGTGTGCTTTTCTTGACTAATGTTTTTTTTGTTTGTTTTTTTTTCATAAAACACAATCTACAAATGATAATTTACCCAAGAAAGTGCATTTATTTTATTACATAAATATGAAGTTCTAAAAACTATCGGATGCTGCACTCTATTCAGTATTGTATTTATATTTGTTTGTTTTTCTCCTGAAAAAAATATAATTGTGTAACACATTTGAAGGACAGTCAAGTCAACTGTCCAGATATGGCTGATATACTGTGATTTTTTTTTCTAATCCTATTACTTCTGTCTTTGTTGTTGTGAAATAATGACAACTTTTGTTGGAAATTTCAGTCTTTCTTAAACTTTCACTTTGTGGTGGTAGCGTTCCTGTGAACTTGCACCTTTCCTGTGTAATGATATTTTTCTGTGCATTTTTACAGTGAATGATATTAAAACTTCTTGAAAAACATCTCTACACGAAGCTGTTTTTTTTTTACTTTTACTTCACATTAGTCTTATTTTTTTCTCTGCCAGTCTTGTATAATGTATTCTCGATTGTTTATTTTCATTCCCTAGTTTTCTAGCACGTTAAAATTCCTCAGTACCTTTACACTTGTACTTTTTGTTCCAACAATATTCTGCGATATATGTGTGCATAATAATCATAAAATGATGTACTTTGGAATTATCTTAACATAAAAACTCACCCACAGACATATACAAGATAAATTTCTTCGGGCCCTAGAGCTGTTCAAAAGTTTTCTAAATATATCTTTTCCCTATGTTAAAACGCAAGACGAGATATTAGTGCAATCCTCTTGAATAATAATATTTTTTTAAAAAGCTAGTTTGCAGTCCCATCATCTTTAAGGGATAAAAATACGCTAGTAACGCCACAAAGACTTTCCAATTAGACGAGATACTAGTCCCATCATCTTAAGTAATAAAAATACGCTAGTAGCGCCACTAAGACATGTTCCAATTAGACGAGATATTAGCCCCATCATCTTAAGTAATAAAAATACGCTAGTAACGCCACTAAGACATGTTCCAATTAGACGAGATACTAGTCCAATCATCTTAAGTAATAAAAATACGCTAGTAACGCCACTAAGACATGTTCAAATTAGACGAGATACTAGTCCAATCATCTTAAGTAATAAAAATACGCTAGTAACACCACTAAGACATGTTCAAATTAGACGAGATACTAGTCCAATCATCTTAAGTAATAAAAATACGCTAGTAACGCCACTAAGACATGTTCCAATTAGACGAGATACTAGTCCTATCATCTTAAGTAATAAAAATACGCTAGTAACGCCACTAAGACATGTTCCAATTAGACGAGATATTAGTCCTATCATCTTAAGTAATAAAAATACGCTAGTAACGCCACTAAGACATGTTCCAATTAGACGAGATACTAGTCCCATCATCTTAAGTAATAAAAATACGCTAGTAACGCCACTAAGACATGTTCAAATTAGACGAGATATTAGTCCAATTATCTTAAGTACGCTAGTAACGCCACTAAAACATGTTCCAATTAGACTAGATACTAGTCTCATCATCTTAAGTAATAAAATATGCTAATAACGCCGCTAAGATATGTTCCAATTAGACGAGATGGTATATTCTTCCGCAGCAACAACAATAAACGCTAGTAAAGACTTCAAGACGTGTTTCACATTAGGTAAGATGGTATTCCCGTAATTTTCAGTCATAAAACTTTAAGACATCTTTATTTAACTAATAATAAAACATTTTAACATTTCCCAGAAGCATAAAGCTCCTGAAATGATAATTAAATTATTCGTGCCAAGTGACTTTCAACTTTATTATTTGTCTAAAGAATTAATTTATCTCTTCCCCCCCCCCCTTCTTTGAAAACTTGATGCTTATAATTTGTTATTATTAATTTACACACTCGGTCGTACAGGCATGGGCTTTCATATAGAATGCAGGATGTCAAAATGTATTGACAAGTTTAACCTTGTCCAAATTTCGCAAATTACATTTGTTCTCCTCTTCTCCCTCCCAATTTTTGTCAGTTCCTTGATTTTTCTTTATCCTTTGCAAGTTTGATAAATCTAATCAAAAACACCTTAGGTGCGGCCAAAAAAGATTGAGCATGCGACTTAAAGGATTTATTTGTTTTGTTTTTTGTAATTAAACACTGTCCTATCTGTCACTGCCCATCATGGGTATTGAAAACCGGTTTCTAATGTTGTAAGTCCGCAGACATGCCACTGGAGTGGGGACTTAAAAGTATGAAATCAAAATTGGCGGCCAAACTGGTAGCTACACTTATAGCATAGAATTTTACATCAAATATTCATTCATTAGTTAGCTAGGCTGCGGTTTTTTTTTTTTTTTTTTTTTTTTTTTTTCAACTTCGAACATGATGGTGAGTAAACAAAATACGCGGCCTGTCTTAGCAATAAATGAATATTTGCTGTAAAATTCTTATCAATGCTATAAGTGTAGCTAC
>NW_013666916.1:294273-295270 GCF_000517525.1 Limulus polyphemus
GAATAGGTTGAGGTCGTTTCGGCCCCAAGGCCTCTAATCATTCGCTTTACCGGATGAGACTGATTTACCCTCGTAACTAAAAATCAATAGAGAATAGCTGATAATAAAAAGCAATGCTACACTAGTACAATAATACAGTTTATTTTCATATTTTCCATAACTTTAAAACACTCAATCACAAACTGTAGAATACTAAAAAGAATGGCCTGGCGTGGCATTGTGGTTAGCGTATTCAGACTATGAATCTGAACATTATTTGCTCTCGCCAGTTGCCACTACACTAAAATAACTGGTGCTGTTTAACAATAACAGTAAAATTCCATTATTCGATCAGACAAGAGTTGACGACGAGTGTTGTTAACTTGCTACCTTCCCTCTAAAATTAAAAATTTGGAACGGCTTTGGGCAGTTCATGTGTAGTTTTACGTAAAACTTTGAAATGATTTTGGCTAAAAAAAAGGTAACGCCCTCCCTTTAGCACAATCAGACAGCAAATTAGTTAAGAAGATGAACCAACTCTTTCTTTGAATGTATTAATATTTACAAAAACACTTACTCAAAGATATTAATTGCATCTTTTCAACACCTTCGCGATCTCCTTTGAAGCATAAAACAACGTTTGTAAATGGCAGTGTGAGCCCGGCATGGCCAGGTGGTTAGGGCGCTCGACTCGCAATTTGAGGGTCGCAGGTTCGAATCCCCGTCACACCAAACATGCTCGCCCTTTCAGCCGTGGGGACGTTATAATGTGACGGTCAATCCCACTATTCGTTGATAAAAGAGTAGCCCAAGAGATGGCGGTGGGTGGTGATGACTAGCTCCCGTCCCTCTAGACTTACACTGTTAAATTAGGGACGGCTAGCGCAGATAGCTCTCGTGTAGCTTTGCGCGAAATTCAAAACAAACAGATGGCAGTGTATGGTACAACAATCAATATATACACCTGGAAAAAAAGTTAAGCACCCCCAAATATTTTTCAGGATTGCTTATTGAAAAT
>NW_013666916.1:296199-297677 GCF_000517525.1 Limulus polyphemus
ATATTCTTGTTTTCTTGTGCCCAATAATGCATAATTTCATTTGATAAACACGTTTAGATTGAATGGTAATTTATAATCAGTCACAAGAACGTCGAATCTGAATCACTTGAAAAAAACACGGGGGTGCTTAACTTTTTTCCAGGTGTATATATATAGAAGTCAAATATCGGTCAGTCACGCTCGATTTATTTGAGTTACACGAGTCCAATTTCATTTTTTCTTCTATAATACTTCCTCTTTTGATTGCCCGTTCTCGTTTTAGTTGAATTTAATCATTGACATAAACGCAAATAGCTCCTAAATTTCAGCACTTTTTTTCTGCTGTATAAAAGCCTGTCAATGAGGTAGTTCCTAGGACCAGATCAGGCATAGCGTTATGTGTGTGACATCACATCATCCATATCATTATGACGTCAAGTTAGGTAGGATCCGAATAGAAAAGCCGGGAAAATTCCTGTGAAAAATAAGTCAAAAATTAGCGCAAATCTATGCTTGGGAATTATTACGAAAAACCTTTGTTAAAACAGAATGAAGATACCAATTATCTCCAGGGAAGAGGACGACTTTTCCTCGGAAGAATAACCGGTGTGTATGTTTTAATCGTTTATCCAAACGTACAAATATGTAGCATATTTGGTCAGTTATATGTAGTGGATTCAAGAGAAATATGTAACACGTTCCTGGGAAAGGAAATTTTATATTTTTTTATTTATTTATTTTTGTGTATTGCCAGTTTTGTACGGAATAGTTTTGGTTTCCAGTGGTTCCCGTATTTTTTGATGGGCTTTTACGCTAGTACATAATAGCAACATAATACATTCCACAGTTTATTATCTTCGCGAAACTAAAACAAACGCATGCGTTGTCTCTTATTTGGAACAGTATTCAACAATGAAAAGTACAAAAACACAAAAAGCCATAAACAAACTGTTTTTAATTCGCTTAAAACAGGTACATGTAATGATAAAACTGCTAGTAATTACAAAACAGGTTCCGAGTTTCGTTTTTCAATAATTCCAGGAATGATGTCTACAAAAAGTGCGCCAACAGTCAGACGGAATTTCAAGAAACCCTTGTGTTTAATGCGTTTAAATTTTATGTCGGTTATTAACGTAGAACAAAAAGAATAGAAATATAAAATGGTACGGACAACACAACACCTTCTACACGACAGGCATCTTCTCGTCTGAATGAAACGCGGCTTTTTGCTTCACAATAAAACTGCGACAAGTGTAATGATTTTAGTTATTACGAATTTTTCTTTGTGGTTCCACCATGTACTTTTTGAAACAACATTTACAAAGCAAGTACGAGTTTGTTTGTGTTTTAAACCAGAATTCTACTCACTTATTTTAGTAAATTTCCTAAACTAAACTTATTTAAAGTGTGTGTGTATATATATATATGTACACTGAGTGGTCACAAGTAAATAGACACCTAATTTTTCGTCAGTTAACTGATTTATGCAAACTAATTTG
>NW_013666916.1:298677-307071 GCF_000517525.1 Limulus polyphemus
ATATCGATATTTCAACAAATGGGTACAACTAACACAGTGTCACTAGCCCTGGTTTTAAAAGTTGAAAATAATTCTAAATTGGATAGAATTAAAGGTAGATGTTGTTTGTTATGAAACTACACAAAGGATTATCTGTGCTCTGGCCACCAGAGGTATCGAAATCCGGTTTCTAGCGTTGTAAGTCCGCAGACATACCACTGTGCCATCGAGAGGGCCGAAGGTACGTGAGTCAAGTTTAAATACATTGCATATAATTCTGTTGTCATTTAAGAGTTATCTATACGTTAACTGCATAATACGAGCTTTATAACTTTTCTTTCAGTAAGATTAATAAATAGTTAGAATGTGAACGAAGAATAATTAATACAAAAATCAGTTTAGAGCTTTGAAAATTAATTCCTCACAAACTTCTGTTTATAATATTCACAGCATACTTGATACATACAGAAACGTAGATAAGTGTCTAGTTTGATTTCGAATAAGAGTATTTTTTATATAATTTAAACTGTGGGTCTTCTGTCCTGTCCAAAGTTTACCCTCTTCTTGTATCTTCATGTCTCCTCAGTGGCTCAGTAGTAAGTGTGAAGGCTTATAACACTAAAAAATCGCAATCCGACACTGGTGGTGGGCACAACACAGATAGCCCATTGTGTAGATTGGTGCTTAATAACAACCAAACCAAAGCTTATTCAAATGAATATACAGAACTTAGAATAACTGTCCCCCCCCTAGTGGCTCAGCGATAAGTCTGACGGCTCATAATGCTAAAAACTAGATTTCGATACTCTTGGTGGAAACAGTACAAATAACATAACGTTTTGGGACAACATGGAATCTATTGGTCCATCTTGGCTGTTCCATTCTCTAAACTAAACTAAAACTATTAATAAATATTTTTTTTAAATCTTAAAGCCAGTCCTTATCATTTACATACGTATCAAGCTTTTTCTTAAACTCACTTAAATTTACTGCCTCCACAACATCCATAGGTAACCCATTCCAAAGACCAACCACCCTGTTAGAAAAATATAACTGTGTCAGCTGAAGATGACTCATACCATGCTAAAATTTATAGTTGTGTCCCCTAGTCCTACTATTCCCACTTTTAAGTATATAAAAAAGTGAAGCATCAACACTATCAATTCCCTTTACAATATTATACACCTCAATCAGATCCCTTCCAAGAGAAAGCAGTTTGAGAAATTCCAACCTCTCCTCGTGTGACACCCCTCCATTCCAGGCACCATTCTAGTAACCCTTCTCTGAACCCTTTCCAATAATTCAATGTCTTTCTTAAGGTAAGGAGCACAAGACTGAACACAATACTCCAAATTTGGCCTAACCAGTGACCTATACAATGAAATTATAATTAGCCCATTGTGTAATTTTGTGCTTGATTACAAAGAAATTGTCGACGTGATATTTAAATAATAAAGTGCGAACATCAATGTTGGCTGAAACATATTTGAATGTTTCTTAATTTAGTATAATTTAAATAAATATTTCTTTGTATTCGCTACCTAAAGTCAAAACTATTTTAGGGTTGGCCGATCTTAAAACTGTTACTATGGCAAACAGCGCATGCGTTTAAGAACTTTTAAGACCTTTAAATTCTGGAAGTTAATTTGGCTACGGACAGTGAGGAACTGTCTTAGTCTAGGGCCAGAATCTTCTTAGTGTATCGATGATGGTTCACAAGAATTCCAGAAATTTCACACAGGATTGTTGACTGCCATAAGGAGAGCCTTAGGCTCGGTAGCCAAAAAAAAAACAAAAAAACATGTACAACTTGAGTGGCACCTTTATGCGACACATAGGCTAAACTGTCTAATTTAGAACAGCTGTCATGTTAGCAGCATCGGGTGTCTAAGAGGCAACTCTTAATCGATCATCCAGAAGTACTGAAAGTTCGGAGCGTGTTCATTGATTTATCGTGGCTCGAACCTTGAATCTTTCGATTGGCAGCTAAGCACGTTAACTAACAGGCCTCTCCCGATCTACTGGAAAAAGGATTGAAAGTAATGGTTTTCTTTTATGAATTTTTTTTATCTGTAGTTGTCATTTTAAAGAAAGTGAGCGCTATTTGTACGTGAGAGTGAAGAGATCGTCTTCAGCTTATTCATGAAGAAGGATAGCGCTCGAGTTTCTGGGTCTTTTGAAACCTACCTAACTGTTACTGACGATCCTTGGAGCTAATTGTTTCATCATGGCTGATTGAATTGGTGTTGACGTCAGTAATGCAGATGGAGTTCTATAGGTTCATCATCCTCCTCTCCCTCCTTTGTAAAGTGTAATGTAATTGGTTAAATGTAAAAGACTAGGCTATTTTATATTAAGTGTAAATGCAAGTATGACGAGTTGGTGCTGGTTAAAAGAAACGTACGTGTATATTTCGCTTTGTGTACCTAGACATACGTGTAGATTTCGCTTTTTGTAGCTATAGGAGGAAGAGAGATGGGTGAGGTTCGCATATTGTATTCCGTGATTAAATTGATTTTCTGTTGTTCATAAATAATGAACGTTAGTGAAACTTGAATTAATCAGATATTTTTATTTCCCATCGTCTTCTAGGTTTTTCTAAGCGCAACGGCGGCTGAGTTAAAATCCTTGATTCGCCATTAAATGTTTCGTATTAATAAATACATGAAGCTACGATAACGTAATACAACTTTAAGTTGTGATGCACGTGTATTTAATAATATACAATTTAATATTAAACTTAGTATTAATTTGTAATCTCAACTAACACATCAGTTAGAAAACTTTTTATCTACTGAGTGAGAATTCTCGACATTTTTGATGGAAATAAGATAGCTTGGTGGAACAATGTTAGTGTTAAGATTTAGCCCTCATTTTAAAGTTGTTTCGGAGAAATATTTTCTACCGATTGGAGTTCCCTAAATAAATATTATTTTGCTTTTGTCAAAATATAAACCAAACAAGTTTTGGGTTTCTTTGCCCACTACGCTCAAAACCCACTCGTTTTTCACTCTCTACTTAAAAATTTGTCATTTACGGATTCAAGATTCTGATTTAACGGCAGATGGATCATTTTAATTCGACTTAAGGTGGGAGGAGCGTCACACGAAAATAACGTCTTTTTTAAATTAGTATTGTTGAAAAAACTTAACACATGCTCCCTTGCTAACTATCGGTTATGGGACTTTCCGAAGATACGGATCTAACTCAATAACCAAGCAAATATTTTTCATTTGACAAGTGTGTCACTACGACAGAATTTTTGAATCTCCTTAGGTGCTGTTATATTGAATATCATTGTCACGACGGATGCAGTAATCGAAGTTGATAGTGGCGCCCCTAGTGCCATTTCTAGAAATCGATGGCCTGTATCTTTGTGATACCTAAGCCTGTATGTCACATGGCTCGCTATACGGAATGTTCCAAATACGCATACTGACTTTATAATCACCCTGTATTTGGAGTTTTATTATCCAAGGAGGTCCAGAAGGTGTTATATAAGATTTAGATGAAGACTTGTTACTGACCAGTAGATGTTCTTTATTCTTTGTCGCTTTTTAATATTGGATCAGGATAACTATGGTTCGCTTGTACCTGGGAAAATACCTCCAACTGGATGAAATAACATTAGTATATCGCAGAACACTATCTCCAACCTTCAGATAATATCTCTATGTTATTTATACTGATGGTTTTCCGTCAGGGTGTTTTTTGAAAAATTTTGGTGCGGAACTACTCTATTCCAGAGGGCCCATGAATAATAAGTATTTTGGTCCCACTTATTTTATCTATACCCGTATATGAAGAGTCCCCCGGTGGGTTAGAGGTTCACTTACGGACTTACAACGCAGAAATTCGGGGCTCGATTCCCCGCGGTAGACACAGCAGGCAACACAATGAGGCTTTGCGCTGAAACAAAGACACTGTTCTCTTATATATAGAGAAAAGTAGTAATTAATTGTATACGTATTTATAACAACCTGAAAGATTATGTTTATTTCAGATAATGTCAATATTTCTTCTGTTGATTGATTTGTTTGATATTGCAGATAAATGAAAACGATATACTAAAAATTTGTAGAAAGGTGATGCAGACGCTAGATGATATGGGTGGGATGAAACGTTTTGTTTTGTTTTAAAACAGTTCACACAAGAGCGGCATACAAACAACACGTATGAAGTAATTACGATACATTTAATCATAATAATTGAGCAAATAAATCAATTTCCATAGCACAGAGAGTTAGGAGTGTAACCTATAAGTAACTACAGTTAGTTTATTATACACGCTCAACTTTAATGTAGTACTTACACAGAAAAGCTACTACAGAACAAAATTGGGTAGTAATGAGATATTTTAATTGAATTACGTAATGTGATGTATAAAGTATTTTTACAACGAGGCCATATTAATAAGTAGTCCTGGGACCTTGAACCCATTTGGGTCCCTAGTCTGCATGTAACAAAAAAAGTCCTTATAAATATATTGGCACCGAAACAGTCATGTGTTGACCTAATAAGCAAATCGCTCATTTCCAGCCACAAACTTGAGCATCCTCATTAGAAACATGAAACTCTAACTCTTCCCGGAAAAATACAGATCCCCAATTACATCACTGCTGATTATGGGGATCTCGACAAAAGTACAGACGAGCTTAGCAGTGAGCTGCAGAACTGAAGAAAGACTTCCCAGTCTTAAGTTAAAGTCACGAAACCCTGTTTTTTAGTTTTTTTTATACTGTTTGGTTACTGATAGTCATCCCTATATTTACTATTCTGAACTCCATACTTAGTCCATGAGCAGTGGAGTTGCGATTTATATGGGCCATGATGTACAATTATCGGTCATAAAGTGTTGTAGTTTACTTTCAACAGTTTAATTTAGTTGTGTTGTTATTTGTAGTTAAGCATAAAGCTACACAATAGTCTATCCGTGCTCTGGCCACCACCCTGTTTCTAGCGTTGTAAGTTCGCAGACATGCCGCTGTGCCACTGGGGGCATTAGCAAAAACAAAATTTTTCAGAAACATTAATTCTTTGTTTAGAAGGAATGTTTGTATAGTCGATATAACAAACAGTTGCCTTCACTCGTTTCTAGCTTTGTGTAAAAACTTAAACTTGAAACTTATTGAATTAGAAGCTGAGTTTAGATAAACTTGAAACTCTTTATCTGGGTTTGAGTTTAATTCTTCAAAATAAAATATTAAAACTTTTTGGACTTTATAGAAGATTCGAAGTGTGCTATTTATAAATATTTTATCCAACAAAAGAACCCATCTTTTGAAATGGGTCATTCATTCAGAAGTAAACACGTAGGTGCTGTTTCATGCTTACCTGAAGTAACAAGAATTTGACCGCCAGCTATTTTTCTTACAAGTAGACAGCAAAAAAAAAAAAAAAAAAAAAAACGGCATGAATTTTGAATGCATTCTGTTGGCATGAGTCATCGGCCCTTACAGATCAGTCAATGCAACACACTAAACCTAACCGTGCAGTTGCGTCAGGATGCTGGTTTTGTGTACGAAGCTCGTACGAAACATACACCCACTATCTACCCAATAATCACACGAGGTTTGCATCAGTTCAAGATGCTAATTTTGATATATATTACAGAGGTTAAAATTTATTGGCTTCTTGCATCCTCAGATTATCGCGGTCATCATTAGTCGTGTATCAAATTTAAAGTGTTATTTTCTTGCAATAAGTCTCCCAGAGGGTGTTTACGGGATTATAACGCTAAAGTCTGTCGCTCAATTCCCACTGACAGCGCAGATACCTAAATGTGTAGGTTTGCACTAAAACACACAAACAAACAAACGCCTTGCAAGAAGATTTATCCATCAGAACTCATTCGGAGAAAACAAATCTCTTTCACTTCAAAGAAAGATCGATACCTGGATTTAGATATAACCGTCGTTAATCTAACTTTCAAGTTCAAAAGTTTCAATAAAACAGACACTTTTAATTTTTAAGTTATGAACTTTCCATTTTTGAGATACAAATATTCCAAACAGATTATCAGACAGGTGGTAGCAATGCCTATGTAAGGGTAGCTCGAACTGTTCATCGAAATAGTATTTTAAATATCTCCTCAATAGGTCATCACAATTATACAATACTATACAATGTTTCCTTTTATAACAATATATGTGCAATGACTGAGTCACAAGTTCTGGGAATGTCTGTAAATATCACAGAAAAAAGTTTGAATGTCTTGTTCTTCTTTCTTCTCCTTCTTTTTTGTTACAAGATAACTCAAAAAACAAAACAATGGTGTCAAACAATTTCACCGAGGTGACATAGTTTCAAACGGAGTATCCGCTTTTATAAGTATTATTAATAACTAGTAGTATTTTTTTAACTCATAATTCTAGTGTAAACGAGGTTATCATTACTTCGTGAAGTTAGCTTTCTTACATAAATTAGTGTTCTTTTAAAAAGCTTAAATACGGAGTGAAACAAGAATTACCAACCAATAATAGATAAACAATAAATATTACAGTTGGAACCTCATTGTATTTAAAACATGGTTATAAATACAACCTTCCCATGTATATTAAAACACTGCGTTAAAAGAACAAGCAAACAAACAAAGAAATGTTTTTTTCAGAAAAGGAAGTAAATGTAGGGATGGCTAATATCAATCCTTCAAAAACAATGGAAACAAGATAGTAGGGATGATATTTGCATCATCCATACATAATAGTACAAGCAATAATTAACATAAAGCAATATATGTAACTATTCAATCATAATTGGGTTTAATGTATCCTATTTAACATTCTACTACACTGTGTGCCTGATGTGGGATATTCGCTTAACCCCTTCCTGCAACAGTGGTATCCAATATCAGGAGTAACCTTGGAAATTATCTAGTACTTGGTGATAACCACTTTCTTCATATAATTATCCTATAACTAAATAAATCTATACTATATATACTGTCATATATCTTCTAGGGCTCTAATATATGACCTGTTATCAGATTATCTTATCAGTCCAGACAACACACATTGCAACAATTTTGCAATGTAAATTGTACATACATGAACCACTATGAAATTCGTGAAATACACATATCACTATATTCTTACCACCAACTAACACAAATACACTGTCTATATTACTCCGTAGTTTCTTCATTCTCAATTCCTCGTTACTTTCTTCAATGTGGTTCTCTACTGTTTTAGTCCAATTATTATTGTAATTGTTGTTGCTTTCACTATACTTGTAAAAGACACTACAAGACAACTGACTTGCTACACAACTACACCTGGCTGTTTGAAGAAGGTCGTTTAGTTGTACTCTCACAGAAAATCGGCTGAAGTATTTCAGGTACAGCTATTGGCTTTTCAACTAATAATACAACAGGAACAAGAGTCTAGGTCAACATGTCATACTCCCATACAAACTTACGGTTAGATCAAGATCTGGGGATCTTTTTTTAATGCTGCCATCAATATACATGTCTGAAGATGAACTCTCTTGGTATTTTCCGCAAAAGCTTCTGATGAGGGTGGAGGATACTTTAGCTTTGTACTAGCCTTCACTGTTTTTCTGGAAGTTTTCCTTAACTAGGCATAACGTTAGTCAGAAATGTTGGTATGAGTCGGTTTACTTCCATACAATGTGGATACAAATGAAGTTGATACTCTCTTGGTATTTTCCGCAAAAGCTTCTGATGAGGGTGGAGGAGACTTTAGCTTTGTACTAGCCTTCACTGTTTTTCTGGAAGTTTTCCTTAACTAGGCATAGCGTTAGTCAGAAATGTTGGTATGAGTCGGTTTACTTCCATAGAATGTGGATACAAATGAACTTGATTCTCTAATGACCTCATTACCTAATCTTTCATTTCTTGCTTTCTTAGATGCCATATATATACATATATAT
The DNA here is from genome assembly GCF_000517525.1 of Limulus polyphemus. Lineage (NCBI taxonomy): Eukaryota > Metazoa > Arthropoda > Merostomata > Xiphosura > Limulidae > Limulus > Limulus polyphemus. Next base: position 306,547 of record NW_013666916.1, read on the forward strand.
TTGTTTCATCGCCAATGGGTCAACAGGCGCAGTGTCTACCTGTATTAGTAATAGACACAAAACATGATAAACTTCAAGTAATTTTGAGATGAAATATTGGCATCATAGCTATCAGCATCTGCTTATGTTTAGCCCTCCTGACACAGATATGCTATTTTAATGCTGGCTGTTAGCAGGTGTCAATATAGCAGATGTTTTGAACCACATATTTTCATAATAAGAACAAGTCATACCAAAATCATAAAGTGCCTCAATAAGAGACTTGTCCTTTGTAACCTGGAGAGCTGTAGGCTGATGCTTTACAGTGCTTTTGACCATACTGAAGGAAAATGGTAGACTTTCAGATCTGTGGGTCGTTTATAGGTTGGGGGCTCACTAGAAGAACGAATTTGCTCTTTGCCTTGTCTTTTTAGTGAGGTCCGGCATGGCCAGGTGTTTAGGGCGCTCGTCTCACAATCTGCGGATCGCGGGTTCGAATCCCCGTCACACCAAACATGCTCGCCCGTTCAGCCGTGGGGGCGTTAT
>NW_013666917.1:0-3151 GCF_000517525.1 Limulus polyphemus
AGACGTGTCACCTGAAAAAGCCACTGTCGAAGAAGAAGAAACTTTACCCGGTTTTGAGAAGGAAAATGGTGAAGCCGTTAATGAAGTTACTACCACTGATGTGACTGCTACCAATAATGGGACATTGCCTGATGGAGCAGATGAACCCCACGTGAAGCAGAAGCCAATGAGACAGAGACCAGTACAGAAGAAGATACGTCCTGTAAAATTAAGATACTTTGTTGTATTTTAATTTTGTGTTTGTAAATTCTGTACATTTAATCAAGTTATTGTTAATTATCTATTGATTAAATGTAAGTGGCTATTGTTCGGGACGAATAATACTAAAGAAGGGGCAGTGTTACGACAGCGGAAGTCACATGATTCTGGGAGCATGCATGCTGGAGCTTCTCGAAGGATCATGAATTTGCCCGCCAGCTCAAGTGTGATCTAGATGCTCTCTCTTTTGGTATATATATAAGCCTGGCAAAGAAAGCCAGCGGCAGATAGATAATTGAGTCAAGGGAATAGTAGGCACTATAAGTAAAGTGTGTGAATCACTGTGATTTATAGCGTATTATAAAAGTAGTTAAGTTTAGAAACGTCCTGACTGTGGAAATTCTGTGTATTACAAAGTTTGTATCGAGGAAGAATAAACTGGGTTAATCAAGAAAGGGTTGTATCACTGAAGTTTCTCGGAAATAATTTCTACCGGAAATTAACAAACAAGCAGATACGTAACAATAAAAATTGAATCTTTCTCTTACTAGCATGCATTATTTTCTAATAATATCTTCTACATTAATTACAATATTTAACATTGTAGCACTAATTCGTCACATTAAAGTTAAATCCTTTGTCTCCATGCACATATTGCCAAGTGCCCGGCATAACTGAATAACCTTCCGATTATCTTCAAAGTAACCTTTTGTCTACCCCAGTATTGGCCCGGCATGGTAAGGTGGTCAGGGTGCCCAAGTTGCAAGTTGCGGGTCGGGGGTTCAAATTCCCGCTCCACCAAACATGCTCGCCCTTTCAGCCGTGGGGACGTTATAATGTGATGGTCAATCCCACTATTCATTGGTAAAAGAGTAATCCAGTGGGTGGTGATGACTAGCTGCCTTCCCTCAAGTCTTATACTGCTAAATTAGGGATGGCTAGTGCAGATAGCTCTCGTGTAGCTTTGCACAAAATCCATAACTAACAAACATGTGAACTATTGTGGTCTCTGTGTAATTGATTCATTCATGCTATATAACACTCATAAATGGCTTTATATAATGTTTGTATCTGCATGTAAGACTACAAACATTATTTATGTACATATATTACTATTATACATTGTCAAATACTATCATAGTTTATAACATATTGCCTCAAAATTCCACGTGAACTGCTTTGGTAACCTTTTTAGGTTATCTTCCAAAGCTATGTCTCAGTATAGATGGTATTGCTATCTAGAGACCATCATATTCAACTCATTTTTCATTTGATGTACCTGTTTGTTTGTTTGAAGTTAGCACAAAACTACACAATGGGCTATCTGTGCTCTGCTTACCACGGGTATCGAGACCCGGTTTCTAGCGTTGGAAGTCTGCAGACATACCGCTGTGACACTGGGGGCTTAAGGTATCTAATAGTAAATGATTACAGGCAAAATTCACCAAAACTAAAATTGTAATCAGCCAATAGACACCCAGAGGAACCACAACTCTCTTGTTGCCTGTGGAATTAGCATGCTTCCAGAAATATAGAGAAGAATCTAGCAAGTACAAGGTGGTATGCTCCAAAACGTTCTCACCTTTCAGCCAGATTATGTCACTGACTTTTCATTCACTTCTCTTTAGTAACTGGTAATTGTGTGGTAATCATGTGGTGTAGTGTATAAACAATATTTCATGTCACCACTCAGAAGCAAAGGTTGTGACACACTTTCAGTCACTAAGTTTTAATCATATAATCGTCCTAGCTGGTGGTGACCAAGTGGTAGTCACACATTGTAGCTCACACATTTTATAACAAACATCTTTCAATAACTTGGAACACCACATTTTCAATCATTATTCAAATACTTTAATAACTGTCTTCGCTGGTGTTCAATCATTCATACCCATATTGATCAGGATATTGAGGTCAGCTGTATCTTGCCTCGAACTTTCATCTTTCTTCATCTGGTTCATTCTAAAAGCCAGAAAATTATTTTCAACTCTTTCTTCCTTGTTGGGTGAGTCATTATGACTTGAGATGGAATCCTCATCATCTTCTGACTCATCGATCCCAGTCTCAGATTCTTGTTCAGACCAATGTATAATAGGTTTATCTATGTTGTATGGACACAGTTTATCAATATGATCCACGTGTACTTTCGCCACTTACATTTAATGCAACTCATATGCCAATGAACCAGTTTGCTGAAATATGAGGTACAGACTGGCCCAATCAGATTCAACTCGCTTCTGTGCTGCTGGAGTGTACTACAATCAGACCTAATCTCTCCATTAGTACATCTATTTCTTTTTATATTCTGTCATAACACTTCTTTAACTGGATGAGTACCGGCTACTAACTTTCTTAGTAGGCAATGCAAGTGAGAGGGCAAAATCATTTGTGAATTGAAAAAATGATAGAGAACTTATCTTTTAATGGATTTCTGATTTTATTTTTATAAATAGTTGCATAAAATTCAATTATTTGTACAAAGTTGTGTTATTTAATGAAGTTTAAAGAGGAATTTAATGAAAAAATTCCTAAAATACGTTTTAGACTATAAATAAACGCCCTCTAAGAAGAAATGTTTTTTCAAAATTTTTTTAAAGATATTTCCTTTCACTTCAGCACTGGTCCTGCCATCTATTAGATTGGTATCTAAACCTTTTTCTAGTCTGTTTTCTTTATAAAACTGCGTCTGCGCGTGTTAAACCTCTGTTGTAAAACTTTTAGCCAATCCTAGTCGAAAGTGTCAATTTCAGTACCAATTATTCCAATTGCTGTATCTCCCATTTGACAAATCATAGGATGATAAGGAAAGCACGTGATGAAACGTTGTTCTCTGGATTTTACAATATGAACGTGGGTGGTGCTTATTATAGTAATTGCCATTTTATGTAGAGGTTGTATTTAGTACAGGCCAATAGGGCTTTTCTATAAGTTGCTTCTGGAATAAACTGCATGG
>NW_013666917.1:3505-4268 GCF_000517525.1 Limulus polyphemus
CCTCTAAGAAGAAATGTTTTTTCAAAATTTTTTTAAAGATATTTCCTTTCACTTCAGCACTTGCCCTGCCATCTATGATTGGTATCTAAACCTTTTTCTAGTCTGTTTTCTTTATAAAACTGCGTCTGCGCGTGTTAAACCTCTGTTGTAAAACTTTTAGCCAATCCTAGTCGAAAGTGTCAATTTCAGTACCAATTATTCCAATTGCTGTAGCTCCCATTTGACAAATCATAGGATGATAAGGAAAGCACATGATGAAACGTTGTTCTCTGGATTTTACAGTATGAATGTGGGTGGTGCTTATTATAGTAATTGCCATTTTATGTAGAGGTTGTATTTAGTACTGGCCAATAGAGCTTTTCTATAAGCGTTAGAAAAGTTGCTTCTGGAAAAAACTGCATGGGATATACATGACTTTTATTTTTTTATATAGTAGCTTAAGTCATGCTGCATGGTATATCTGTTTATATTAATCATTGAAAAATTAACTCAAAATAGATATATTTTTTAGGATAGAAGTTGATCCACGATTGTTAGGGCTACGATTTACCTAGTGGCGAGTGCAAGGTCTTTACATGAATTAGACTCAGGACTTTGAACTGAAAGAGTTTGTGATTTTTTTATATTCATTTGAATTTAAATTTGTAGTTTTAAGCTCAATAATTTAACATAATTTTATATTTAGTTCATAATAATAATAATATGATTCAGTATTTAGAATGATAAACTTGTGTGATTTGTATTTAATAGTACTAGTACCAGT
>NW_013666917.1:5192-9031 GCF_000517525.1 Limulus polyphemus
ACGGGTATCGAAACCCGGTTTCTAGTGGTATAAGTCCGCAGACATACCGCTGTGCCACTGGGGGGCTATGGAAAAAGAACTGAGAAAATACTATTTGCATGGTCAACAGACTTAATTTTTAATTTGTTTTTTTAGTTTAATTTAAAGTGAAAGAATTGGGTCTCAGAAGTTTTAGATGCTGTTCAGAGGATATAGTGGACAGTCAGCGAAGCCGGTCTGTTTTGCAATGAAATTGGCACTACTTTATTTCAGTTATATAATTTTATGATGTGCGGGTTTGCCCTGCGGTAGATCTCTGGATCTAAAATCTTTTAAAGGTCGGTAATAACTAGAAGTCACGTGGAAGATAATTTTAAATAGGTGTTTTCACTTAGTTATTTAATGTACCAATTTAACTTGCAACTTGAACTTTTCTATATCAGTGTATTTGTTCAACCCAGTTCTATTGAAATATGAATTGGTTAGCGTTAATTTTGTGTTAACTTTGAAAAAAAACATCAAGTTAAAGTGCACAGAAGATGGTGAATAAACAGATAGGAAGAAAAAGCATTGATTTTTGTTTTTTTAACTTGTAGTTTAGGGAATATATTAAATACCATTAATAAAAAAAATATGTGTCTGAATATCTAAGATCAGATCTAACGTGCAAGTATTGTTCCATAAAGAAGTTGATTTTATATACTGGACTATGAGAAAAACAAGACAATAAGTAAGAGTTTATACAGCTTGGCATGACCTGGTGATTAGGACACTCGACTCATGTTTTGCGATTTCCGGCCCCGATCATGCTCGTCCTTTCAAGCATGAGGGCATTATAATGTGACGGTCAATCTCACTGTTCGTGGGTAAAAAGAGTATCCCAAAGAGTTGGCGGCTGGTGATGTTGACTATTTGCCTTTCTTCCAGCTTATCACTTCAAAATTGGTGACAGCCTCGTGTAGCTTTGCACGAAATTCAATTAACAAAAACAAGCAAAAAATAAGTTTTTGCGCAACCAAGTATTATAACGAAATAATGCCTAGTCATCAAAACACATTTTATCTGCCGCTCTCGTCGAAACATGTTAATTCTTTTTTTTTTATCACTATTCATGCACATTTATAAAGTAATTTCTGAGGGTTACATTGGAAGGAAATAAGTATCGATTTGTTAAAAGGTCTCAACAACACGAAAAAAATATTCTGAAATGTGGCTAGGGATGGGTTGATGTTTTCCTGCCGAACCGCGATCGAAAGATACAAGCCTCGATATGGCTCAGTTTGATTTGCCTTTTCTGTGAACAGTATTTCTAAATTAGGGTTGTGTGTGTTAAAATCATAGGAGTCTCTGACATGGCAGCTTAGACCATCCATTTATCGCACAAAGTGCCATTCAGATTCTAAATACCAGTATTAGAATATCAATAAAATCCGGTAATTTTATCGTTGCGTCAGCGAGGTCACGTGACTCGTTCTCTCGAACCTTCGGGAGATTACTAGATATAGGGTAGTCTGGTATATATATATATAAGAGGGTGACAACGTGACAAATAGTGTGTGTAGACAGTGAGTAATTGATCTGCAGTCAGAAAGTATTGTTGAAGTTAACGTCGTTATTATAGTTTGTTATAGCGCGACTGTTGAAGTTGAGTGTATCGTAAAGTTATATTCGGAAAGAATAAACCAGTTTTATTAAGTAAGGACTTGTGTCGCTAAAGTTTCGTCAAAACGAATTTACGGAAAATCAATTAACAAACGGAGACGTAACATTATTTTGTAGCGCCAAATACTCTAGATCGATTTGTAATGTTTTAAGGCAATTTGCTTATTAAAACCTTATCGTATGCGTCGTATCAAATTCACTAGCTTATTCATACGACGAATAAGTTTGAACTAAAGAATATTTGGTTCTTTGCAAAAGTACAGCATGAATTAAACAGATTGTTATAAATATTTATTTACGGGTATTTATTATTAATTAATGTACGACGACTTCCTCACAACTTGGAACAATGAACATACACATTTCAGGACGGTGCAAATGATGTGATAAATTTGTAATGTTTCAAGTAATTTCGGTTTTCTAAATATGATGTAGCTTATGGTTTTATACTCATTTTTATTTGTAAAATACTAGTGATGAGAATATCCCAATCACCGATACATTGTATTAGTACTAATTCTTCTTTTAATCTTTGAATAGAAAATACAGATCACCGCAGGTTTTTAAGTAGAACAGCACCTCCAGGGAACACTCGTAAAAAAAATATATTAATTTACAAATACCACGATACACCTGAACAAAAGTGTCCATTACAGGTGTTTTCAGCAGTTCTAATATGAGATGTAGCATCCGTATAATTTTTTTTAACAGATTTAAAAAAATATTCTCTTATGGCTTTCTTTTAAGCCGCGGCATAGCGGATAATAGAATGTTTTTTTTTTTTTTCAAGTACAAACTCAGCTCATAACTCCATCTCTTGACCGATTGGAGATCTAATTACAGCCACGGTTATTGAGGATTTCCTCACGTTTAATTCAAGACTAATTGGTTTATATTGCGAAGTTTCGAGCTCTGGTCACTAGGGGCAAATTCCTAGTTTTTATTCTTAATTTTTTTTTACTACAAAGCTGCACGTGTCCACACAGAGAAACGCTAGCTAACACACACACACACAAGAATGAGATTTTAGGTTCTATCCACTAGAAGGTAACGCAGATCGATAATTGGTGAAAATTTATTGTGATCGGGTAAGCCAGGTATTTATCATCATATAATGTTTGTTTGTTTTAAAGCAAAGCTACATTTGGCTATCTGCTGTATCCACTGCGGGAAATCTAACCCCGGATTTTAGCGTTGTAAATCCATACTTAACTCTGTTGAATCGGAGGACATTACATAATGAAAATTTATAATCGACCCCTTCGGTGTGCTCGAAGAGTTGCTTAATTGATATAATATAGAATGTAATTTATAAAAACGAAATATTAATATGATTTTTTGTCTATCTCTCAAAACGAAGTTTTGCCGTGTTTCCTTGTAGAAACTTAAAACAGTGAAATCTATATTGTGTGTGAATTTTAATGTTCTTACTTACCATGTAAAACTTTAAGTCACGATGATCATGTTTTGTTTATTTGTTACCAAGAACGAAACTACGCAATGGGCTAGTTTCTTTTTTGTTGTAGTTTCGTATGCTGTTTCTCACACCTCCAAATTATGTAGGGAGTAAGACTGGCGTCCTAGTTCGGACACCGGGTGAGCATGTTTCGGTGTGGCGAGGATTCGAACCCGCAGATTGCGAGTCGAGTGCCCCAACCACCTGGCCATGGGCTAGTTGTTTACACCACATTTATCGAAATCCGATTTTTAGTGTTATAACCCCTCGGATTTACCGCTGAGGACATAATGATCATACATGTCAGTAACTAAAATTACTTGCCACCAAATTAATGGAAATACTAATACTTATATCTTATTCATTGTTGTTTATATTCCTCCGTGTTCTTTCTTACAGTCGTTTATATTTATTATACTTTTTTACGAGAATAATTAAATGCGTAGATTTTGTAGGATCAATCAACATTCGTGATTCAACATAATATTAATTCAATTTTGTGGGTATTATCGCATACCATCGTAAAGGTTCGTTAGTGGAACTAAAACGATTGAATGTTATAATCTTTGGTACATTTATATATTTGGTCTGTGGGTTTTACACAATAAAAGGCAGTAAAGATCTACTCTTAAAACTTAATTCAACTAGTTTCACACAGTAAAAGGCAGTAAAGATCTTACCCTTAAAACTTAATTCAACTGGTTTCACACAGTAAAGATCTACCTGTTGCGTCAGCGAGGTC
>NW_013666917.1:10031-30269 GCF_000517525.1 Limulus polyphemus
ACTTATTAGTATGTTTATTTAATTATTTTTTATATTTTGATGTATATTTAAGTAACAATCATGATAGAAAATATGTTAACAACCGGTTCGTGGAGGTCATTAAATTCTAAGAACAGGTTCGCACGAACTCGTGCGAACCGGCTGAATCCCACCACTGCATACCTCTCTCCTATACCATCTACTAACTGAATACACCATCATACTCTTGTAAGTTTTAATATTATGTACATCTCAACTATTTGACTTACTAACTGAATACGTCATCATACTTTTGGAAGAAGTTTTAATGCTATTTACCAACGCTATTTTCGTTAACGAAAATGAAATAAAAACGAAAAAGTTTGAATTTACGTGAACAAAAACTAAAATGGATATGAAAACAAAAAGGTATTACTTAAACGAAAATTAAAAATCTTAAAAAGACAACAGTAGTTGGTAAGAAGTTGTTCACTTGGAAAGGTTTCAGCTTTCAACTAATTTTCTCTCAAAGGCAAATGTTTTAAATTATCTTATGGTATTGGAAAGAGCAATAAGGGTCAGTCTATGAATGTTATCCAGTTTATTACTAGGCATAACTGTAAGCACAGAGTAAGCCTTTTTGTCACATACTCACAATCATAATGGAGACTAATAACTATAAGTTATTTTTCAAAATTGTTTTGTAAGTTGTATATTGTAAGTTTAAATATTTATCTCTGCTGTCTGGTCACTAGTTACTGTAATGAGTGTTGTGGTTATGGTATGGACTCTGGAATATATATAGGTAACTGGTAAATTTTTAAGTTTTCTTTTTTAAAAAAAAGGGACTAATGACTAAAATTATATTTTTATTACTTTTAATTTAATTCATATATTGTTCACATCACCAGATGTAAATTGTCAAAGTAATTACTAGTAATTATACACTTAAAAGAATTATCCTATGAACAAGTGATTTTGATTTAAAACACAAAATGGAATAGAATCTAAAATTAATGTCAAATACTCAAAACTAAAATAGAAACTATTATTATATAAGAAAAACTAAAAGTGTAACACCGAAACTAAAACTACTATTAACAAGTAAAATGAAATAAAAACAAAAATAATTTTTTTTGAAACTCAAATATCACTGCTATTTACTTCTCATCTATCCAATCTACTAACTGAATACATCATCATCATACTTTTGGAAGAAGTTTTAATGCTATGTGCTTCTCACTCAACAAATTTGCAAGCTGAACACATCATCATCCTCATCACTTGAACAGGATTTTTATATATTATGTATCTCTAGACTCTCACCCAATCCATCTTCAAACTGAAACGTCATCACATGGAGAAATAGGTTTTCTATTAAGTACTATATTGATCATTCAACTCTGTTGCAAGTTAAATTTAACCTTATTATGTTAGCAGTTATTTTTCTCTATTCTGCATCTGTTGTCCAACTTATGTAATAACTGAAACCAACACTATCGATAGGATGGGGAGTACCTTTCATCTATTATTCTTCAAACAGAACACATCATCACAATGAGAGGCTTTTTATATTATGGACCTCTCATTAAATCTCCATCTTTGACATGAAAACAACATAATAAATTTGGCAGGGTTTTTTATACTATGGATTTCTCATCAGACCCATCTACAAACTGAATACTAAACCATCACTTGGATAAGGGGTTTTATACTATGTGTCAATCTGCAATTGAATTCAGTATTGTCATTTGACAGGTTTTTTATGCATCTCTCACTCACTCCATCTACTAAATGAATCATTTGGGCATAGGGTTTCATACTGTGGAGCTTACATCCAACTCATTTATTAACTGCAACCAACATAATTACTTGAATTTGATACTGAATACTACAGATCTCTCACCCACCTGATCCATGACCTGAAAACATCATCACATAGACAAGATTTTTTATACTACAGACCTCACCCATCTGTGACCTGCAACCTGAAAACATCATAATCATTGTGACAGGGTGTTTTGTACTATGGATCGCTCACTTAATCAATCTGTGACCTGAAAACATCATCATCACTTTGATAGGTTTTTTTATATTATTGACCTCTCACCAAAACCATCTGTAACATGAGAAAATTATCATCACTTTGACAGGGTTTTATACTATGGATCTCTCAACCAAAACATCTGTAACTTGAGAACATCATAATCATCAGTATGACAGGGGTTTTTATACTATGAATCTCTCCCCAAACCATCTGTAACTTGAGAACATCATCATCATTACTATGACAGGGGTTTTTATACTATGGATCTCTCCCCAAACCATCTGTACTTTGAGAACATCATCATTACTATGACAGGAGGTTTTTTATACTATGGATTTCTCACCCAAACCATCTGTAACTTGAGGACATCATCATCAAATTGACGGGGGTTTCTATACTATGGATCTCTCACCTAATCCATCTGTGACCTGAAAACATCATCATCATCACTATGAAAGGGTATTTTTGTACTATAGATATCTCATCTAATTTTCTTGTGACCTTAAAACATCATCATTACTATGAAAGGGTATTTTTGTACTATGGATCTCTCACCTAATTTTCTTGTGACCTTAAAACATCATCACAACTTTTATGGACTTTTTTATACTATAGATTTCTCAACCAATCCATCTGTGATCTGACAATGTCATCAACACCTGGATAGGATTTTTTATACTGTGGATCTCTCACCCAAACCATCTGTAATTTGAGAACATTCATCATCACTTTGACAGGTTTTTTATACTATGGATCTCTCACCCAAACCATCTGTAACTTGAGAACATCATCATCACCATGACAGGTTTTTTTTATACTATGGATCTCTTTAGCCCAAACCATCTGTGACCTGAAAACATCATCATCACTTTGATAGGTTTTTTTTATATTATTGAACTCTCACCAAAACCATCTGTAATCTGAGAAAATTATCATCACTTTGACAGGGTTTTATACTATGGATCTCTCACCCAAACCATCTGTAACTTGAGAACATCATCATCACACTGACAGGGGTTTTTATACTATGGATCTCTCGCCCCAAACCATCTGTAACTTGAGAACATCATCACCATTTGGACAGGGGTTTTTATACTATGGATCTCTTGCTCAAACCATCTGTAACTTGAGAACATCATCATCAAATTGACAGGGGTTTCTAAATTATGGATCTCTCACCCAAAACCATCTGTGACCTAAAAAAACATCAGCATTTTGACAGTTTTTTGTACTATGGATCTCTCACCTAATCCATCTGTGACCTGAAAACATCATCATCACTATGAAAGGGTATTTTTGTACTATGGATCTCTCACCTAATTTTCCTGTGACCTTAAAACATCATCACCACTTTTATGTACTTTTTTATGCTATAGATTTCTCAACCAACCCATCTGTGACCTGACAACGTCATCAACACCTGGACAGGAGTCTCCTACAATGGATCTATCATACTACTCATCTACAAACTTAATCCAAATCACTGCTTGGAAAAGGAGATTTATACTATGGATGTCTCATCCAACCTGTTGAGAACGGAATCCAACATCATCACCTGAAACCAAAAGGACTATAACCTGCAACTTGTTTTGTTACTTAGCAATCAAAGCACGAACTTTCGAATTTGACAAGCTAGTAACAAAAGCTACTCTAGTGATGAATTTGTTAGTAAGTTGTCTTAATACAGGAGTTTTTTATAAATAAGTACACAAAAACTTTTTTCATCTTTTAGACCAATGTGTGTACATTAAAAACATTTCTTAAGAGTCATGAGGCTGACGAGAAAACTACTTTCTATTATACCACACATTACTGAGCAGAATCCTCTTCAGAGCTGCACTTGTTATATAAAAACACTTTTACATTAAGATTGTTTTTGTAAATAACTATAAAACTGTTTTCTTATTGTTTCCTGAACTAAATCCTGATCCATCACTGTTCTCAGTTATGAAAGGACGTAAGGAGGTTTCAGCTTTGTGTAGTGAGGCCCATTCTGAGGCTGAAAATATATGAAAATTATTGTGATTTGAATACAGGTTTAAATTCTTTCAAGGAAATATCAAATAATACTTATCTTTAAAACACACTACATCATGATCATGAAAATTCTCTACACAAAATGTTAATTTAAAAAAAAAAAGGCAAAGGCAGCTATTGGTCCATTATAATTACCAATCCACTTTTGAAACAGTGTTTTTAGACTTATTATGTTAAATATCCTTAATTACATTTTTGAGTGCTAATACTGAAGGTTTCTGCTAGGTAAAACAATAGTAGCAGTTAAATTATGTGCTTATAAGAGTAGAAATATTTGAAAGAAAGAATCCAACATAACCATTCATTGTAAATACTGGTGGTAAAAATAACTCTTTGTACTTATAAGTTATTTTTCATTAGACACTTGTCTTTTTTCCAAGAAATATTTCCATCCCTCAATTCTAGTCATATGAATAAATCATATTATTGAGTAAATCATTAAAAAATATATATTTAAAAGAGGAATCTTAAAAGTAGGGCTAAATTATTTCTCTAACAATATTTTACTTTGCCTGCAAAATCCCCCCAAAAAATCTAGCTATATCAATACATCATTAGCATGCCATTAAAAATATTAATAGTAAGGTAAGTTTTTCCTCTTTACAACAGTTTTAATTAATTTTTCAATTTAATATTTTTTTGTTTCAGCTAGTGATGAATTCTTCATATTATTTGAGCTTTCAATGAGGATTGTAAAAATAAGGCATTAGATTTTTATAAAAATAATAGTATATAATTATGATTCAAAATGGATATTTAATTTTCTATTTACACTTTCTTTATCGCTACATTCGAGGGTTCCTTTGTTAGTAAAACTTTTAAAGGTTTGTTGTCTAAAATCAGCTGCTTCAAAACATATGATCATATTTATTTTCCGGTTCCAAGTATAAGTTAACAGATATATTGCTTACTAAAGTAACACTGCTTTGCATCATTGATACTAATGTAGTAATTCAGCAATCTGCACAATCCAGCCAATGAGCACTTTACAATTGGAAGTTATTTATTACAATACTGAAAGCCATTTGAGCATGAAAAATTACAATCTAGTTATAAATTGTAATATAGTAGTTGGACAGCTTGAATAATTAAATGTTTTTTACTACCTCTTACTAAGCTTATTTAATCTCCTGATAAAATAATATATTCTTTAAGATGTAAAGGGTGAGTAGGAATTCATGTAGAGTAATAAATAGCTTTACAATAAGAACATGTTTTAATATTTAATGAAGTTATAGAAGTAGGCCACATCAGGTTAAATTTCAAATATAATGGTGTGTAACCTGATGATGACATATGTTAGATAGTGTGGTATAAGTGTGGTTTCTTCTTTTTTTTTGCTATTATTTTTTATCCTGAATCTATTCTTTGTTCTGTATATCTGCATGTTTTCACATAACACATGGTAAAAAAAATCATTAGGTTGATCTTATTTTAAATTACTTGTAATTTTTGTAATTTTCAAAGTTGATAACACCTATTACTGCCTGTAGAGAACATTGCTTAGAGTGATCTTGTTTCAGGAAGTTGAGGGCAGTGCCAGTCAATGGTTATACATGTAATATTTAGAGGTTTTGGCTCCACCTGTGTGCAATAAGAATGACCAGTCACATGGTAGAACAGTCACATTAGGTAAAATTGAAATTTCTTTGGAGATAGAAACCATTCATTTAGTTAGTATTTTCCAAGTCTGATCAGAGCCTGATCCTGGATTTGGCCAGGTAAAGAAGTGAGTAGATAAAGAACAAGAAATTTTGGTGCAGTGACAACAGGATATTGATTATTGTGGGCTTTGCTTATAGTTGCTGGAATGTGTACTGTCTTTAGCTTGAACTTTTTGGTTGTAAATGTTTAAAAAGTTTTATTTGTTTTAAAGTGACACTTTCAATGAAAAGATGGGCATACAACCTAGAGGGAGAGTCAGTCACTAAGGGGAGACAACCATCTGAAAGAGTAGTCATGTTAAGGAGAAATCCTTGCTTAGATGTATGTCTTTTGCCACTGCTGTAAAGGTGTATGACTACAATCTCATTGTGGCCCATGACTCAGGAATAACTTTTAATGTCTGATGCACCGAAATCACCAGTTGATAAGGTTCTCCCATTAAGAGTTGACTTTGATATGATGACAATGGAGTATGAGGATTGCTGTGGAGTTGTGTCATCTGGTGAATCCAAGACTACTTGGTGGAAAGGGGATTCTATAAAAGACTCATAGGCCAATGCCAGCCAGAACACAACCCCATCTCTGGTCACAACACCACATGGAGGAAGGACTAGAGGTACTATTGATGAACACTGTCTGCCAACCACAGTCCTATCACCAGCAGGTGAAACAGCAAGAGACAAATCGATTGTGGGGGAAGTGGTGAGCCTCCCTAAGCTAGGAGACATACTGCTGACATCAAAATGATTCTCAGAGGAATTTGGGGTTCAACAGAGAACAGAAATGAGCTGCTGCATACATCTTGTTGCTTTGTTCCCAAAATTCAGGATTCCACAAACCATTGGAGAATCAAGGCACCTTAATACTTGTAACAAATGGAGTTGACAAAGTCTTAAACCTCGTAAGAAGGTTGTTTTGTTGTTCCACAGATTCCAGTGAGTGAGGCAAAACAAACCACTCCTCTAACATTTAAAGAAAGGAGGAACTAAACTGTTTTTTGGAATGTTTCAGCAATGTTTTAGAAATTTTTGGAAATCCTGGATAATTAAGCAGACAGTTCAATACTAAGTGTTGAGTCTGGATTGTCCAGGACTAGACTGAGCATGTGAACAATGAGCAACTTGTGAGACAGTCATCACTGAGTTGTGCCAAAGGTTTGACAAGTGGAGAACAAAGCAATCCAGTGGGCCAAGTCCAAGGCTTGAAAGAGGAAACTTGACCACTTATGCAGATGATGTGTGAAATTTGCATGATATAGCTTACCCTGTGATGGACTCAGCAGATCATGAGGATATCCTCATTTACAAGTTCATGGAAGGGTTGACAAGTGAGACAATACAATACTATCTCAGTGTATGAGACCTTCTTTAGTTAATAGAAACAGTTTCTGTCATAATGAGATCACAGGAGAAGAAGAAGGCTATAGCAGTAACTTTGCAGTGACATCATCCCTTGGCAGGCCATTTTACCAAGATTCCCATGTTGTACCAGAGTTAAAATCAGCCATGGGTCAGCCAACGACCCATGTATGCCAGAGTTGCTATCCAGCCACACTGGTTTCCAGTGAATAGGCAATGCTATCCTGGTACTCCCGTGGTATACATGCCACAACATTTGCCAGTACCTCCACCTGGACATCATCCTAGGCGGGAGAGGCAAAGCATATGTTTTGCTTGTGGTGGGGAGTTAGGTTGCTTTTGGGTGAACTGCCCCTATGTTCCCAGACAGCAAGAAGGAACTTGCTATCATTCTTGAACAACAAGCCTACAAATTTTTCAGAGCAAACAGCAAGCAGTGAATACTACAGCTGTAAATCTAGAAATTAGATGAGCCCAAGTCAAATCTGGCCACAGACTTGGAAGAATGTGATGAAAAACTTGAACATAAAAGTGTGATGATTAGCCTAGCTTTTTCATGAATGGATGGGCCTTGTGATGAGCATATTTGTAAGCAAATGTAAGAGCTACACAAGAGCAGTCACTTATATGAAGACGATGGTTGTTATATTAACTGTCTCATTATTGGCACTGCATTCTTGTAATAGATGTACTGGGAAGGTTATCAGTCAGCTTTCCTGTGTAACACTTCTGACACTACTTGTATGGTAGAAAGTTTACTGCTTGAGTGGATCATACACCATTGAATTGTCTGATGAACTTTAAAAACCCTAAAGGGATGAGAGCACACTGAATAACAGTGTTGTAAGAGTATGATTTGATCAGTACATTATCACTTGGGCCCACAATATGGACTATCTCAATGAATAATGATACCTTGTCCATTCATTGAATGTTCAGATCCCTAACATTGTGGAGGACTTAATACCATTTCTGCTGTAACAATAGACCATAAAGTATGAAATTTCACCAGTGGGTGGATGCCACAATTAATGCATCAGAAGCTCTGGATAAAGTAACTGAAAATCCCAGATTTATTGGGTGTGCTCCATTCCATTCCATGTGTCCAACTCAGATTGAGGGATGTAGCATGGATGCTCATAACCTACGTCACTCAGTCAGTTGTGAGTGCAAGAAGGTGTGCTGTACTATCATTACCAACTGCCAAGCAATGTTTCTCAACCTGAGTTTAGCTAGTAGTTCCCAGAGTTCTGAGGCACAAAATTCTACAGGCCTTGAGTTACACGAAGACTAAAGGACATAAAGGTGTTACACAAACTTGTGCTGACATTTAATGGCAATTCTTATGGACACATTCAAGTCCAGACATTCAATATTGGTGTGAATACTGTACGGTGAGTGCCAGCCAGAGGAAAAGTCCATCTAGTCGACCTAAACAGGGTAAACTGATTTGAATGAAGCTGCTTACCTTTTAGGAAAAATATCTGTGTTACAGGGCATTGACACTATCATCTATGTTAATAGATTTTATATTTTAATAATGGTTTTGTTATTGAAGGGTACATTGTATATATGTATATGTACTTGCGTCTGTCTTAAATTGTACAGTTTTTGCATTTATTCTTTGTTAAAGGGCATATTTATATACGTGTTTGAGGTATTTATTGTACAAAGACAATTATGTTCTGCATTTATTGTTGATTTTTATATTTGAATTTATTGTTTAAAGGGTTTATATTAATATACAAATTCATTGTTTAATGCCATTTTTGCCATTTCATATTTTTGTTTAATGGTTGTGACATCTGTGGGATGTGCAAGTGTTTGGAAACCTAATAAGGTTAATGCAATTCTTGACCAGCATGAGTTTAAGGTTTATTGTGAAAATTAAAATTAATTATTGGCTTGATGGAAATGTGGTATAGGAATGTACCGTAGGTTTCTTCTTTATGTATTATTAATATTTACTCTGAATCTGTTCTTTATTCTGTATATGTGTAGATTTTCACATAATATGTGGTCAAGAAAACCATTAAGTTGATCTTGTTTCAAAATTACTTTCCTTCCTTTGTCATTTGGTAATTCCTGTTACCACTCATGGAATAAGAATGACCAGTCATGTGGTATTAACGTCACACTAGGTAAATGCAAGGTTTCTTTGAAGGTAGATACTTTTTGTTTAGTTAATATTACTCCCAGTCTGATCCTGGTTTTGATAGAGAAATGACCATATGTAGTGCAAGTACACATACTGTGTTTTTGTTTAAGTCTATAGAACATTGTTTTCACCATGTTTTACACTTTTTGTCCAGTCTAATTATTCTTTAGCATTAACTCAGTTTGTACAAGTTCAGTATTGTTTCACATAATTTGATCAAATCTCCCTTTTGGCAGACTTATCTGACATAGCTCCAAAGTATTTCCAGGTCACCCTAGAACACCACAATAAGAACAGGTTAGCATCAGGTTAAAGTTCAACTGTAATGACATATAACACGATGATGACCTACTCCTGTTGGTCAAAAAGATGTTAATTAAATACCAATATTATAACGTATATTCCTACTGAAAAGTGTTTATCATTCTTCATGAATTTACTTTGTGTGAACTTGATTACATAATTAAGTATATATTCATTATTCTAGTCTCCCCTCAACCCATTCCTATGTGCATACTACAATATTGCTTCTTATAACACTGTTCATATACAGAAGAGATTGAGTTATGTAAAATGTAAGATGAATCTCATGAATTTTGAGAATGCATATTTACACAATAATGAAGAATGGAAAAAAAAAACAGTACAGAGTGGCCACTTTGAGAATCTTACCAGCAAGATTTTAACAATTGGCATTAAGTAAAACATCCTAGTTCAGGATAACCCACTTAGAACATTATTATATTAAAATAAATAACAACAAAGATTTAGTTACCACTGTTCCACTGGGTATTTCCCATGCTACATCATATACTCTGCTGTTACGTGATGCTGAAACTCCCGATACTGAAGCACATGATGCACGTTGTTTGTAAGCAACATACAGCGAGGATTTTTTCACTGAGAAAAGTTTAGAGGAAGTTTTAATTAATGCAACCAAACTTTTACAAGGATAAAAAAACAAATTCCTAAATGATCAGTTTGCTACTACTAAACAATATGAGAATGAATTTTTCACTAATCATGCATAAATTCAAATACATTAAACGTAAGTTGGCTATTTTGTTCCGTTAGATTACTACAAAATTGTAAGTACTTAAACACACTGTGACTACAAATGTAAAAAGGTAAAGCATTATTTGAACGTTTAGTTATATCCAGAACACCATTGAAGGTTTTATTACTTACAATATAAACCTGAATAAATCAGTTAATAACTAAACAGACTAATAATAGAATCTAGGCTTATTTCTTCTTTTTCAATGAATGGACAGGACAGATCAACAAAATAAACTCTTTCATCAGATTTCTAAGGAAATCTGCTTTAATCTTTTCCAGTTTATTTGGATTTAGTGCTTTATTTAACCCTGTTCTGAAAATGATTAGTAGACATTTACAATTTATTTGAACAGGTATGTCATGATTATGATAGCTGAAGGTTAGTTTGAACTTGGTTGAAAATTTGAGAGTATGGAGAAATTAAAATTAAAATGGTGTTTGAGCTACATGTTTCTTGCAAAAATTAAAATTTTATATTAGATGTAGAGAATTAATATCTTTATGAAGTTACGTATGTCAGATACAGCACTTGCTATATTTTACATTTTTACACTCATTTCTAATATTATATATATCACATTAGAGCTGATCATTTTAGCTACATAATTAATTCCAGTTCTTAATCTCAATTCTTTATGTATTAACAATGTAATTAATCCTGACTATTCTTTCTTACATATTAATCATAAGGTAATCTTAACCTTTTTTTCTGTCACTTCAGTAGTGGAAATCAAATAAAACTTTGAACTCTGTTTATAAAACGACACAAACTGTATCATATTTGCACACCTTGAACAAACCGTGTTCTTTTAAGGCAAGCCCAAGCAATCACTACAACACAGATGACGACCGTAACTGAGGCTGCTACTGGTATAACAAAATACAGCTCAAAGTAAAAAGACATTGCATCAGGGGTTGCTGATGTTCTGAGATCAGATCCTAAAAATAGTGTTAATAAAAAAAAAGATGTTTTAACCTTGTAAAATAAGAAGCTGTTTTCTCTACCCTATCTGGCAAAAATATAGAGTAATAAATATGGAGGCAAAATTTTAATGTATGAATGATATTTTATTAGTCTTAAAACTTATAAAAGCAAAAGACCAAGGTTCTCCAGTAATGCTAGAGTAATACTGGGCACCTTAAGTTTAATACAACTCTATTAAAGATGTAGGAGACCTTTGTTTAGAAACTCCTCTTTTTATATATATACTTTAAAAGAAATTAAATATCAAATTTTGGTCTATCTGTTTGCAAATTGAATAAATAAACCCTTACTGTCCTAAAAGGAAAAACTAATAAACTTCTGTCACATTCTAGTTTTAATAATAAAATACAGGCTCTTATTTGAGTTTAAATAAGGTCTATATTTGCTATTATTCAATACGGGGAAGGAAAGAGTATGTGCACAATATACCTTTTTTCCTTTCAATGACTACCAGTAAGGGAGAAGAGAATTTACCACATCCAAACTTGTTGTAAGCAGCTATATGAATGGTGTAATGTTGACCACTGTTAAGATCTTGGATGGTATATTCTTGAACTGATCCCGGAATGTGAAGTTTTTGTTGTCTGTTAGCAGAAATTCCATATTCCAACAGGTACTCTTAGGAATAAGAAAATCCTTATAGTTTTCCAATTTACATTATTATGAAGGAGTACAGCTTTGGGGTTTAAACAAAGGTAAAAAAAAAGTAAAACAAACAAAACACATACTTTCATATTCTATATTCTGTTAAAATAATCACAAACAGATTTCAAATCTTCATTCTGTTACTATTCTTAAAACAATGGGTTTGGAAGCTCCGTAAGATGTTCATCTGAAGTTGTTTAAGTATTTATATAATCAGTTAGTATAAAATCAGAAATATATATATTTACATTAAAATGATTAAAGGTAGCAAACAAATGACAAAAGCGTCATTATTTTGATTGAACTGTTAAGCCTGTTGTTCAGAAGACACCCGACTTTAAGGTCCGAAGTTGTGGATTAATCACTCATTATCATCTGATTTTGATAACAATATACAGATATATCTAACAAGGGGAAACAATTCTACTTCAGATACCAGTTGGTAAATTAATTCAAAGTTTTTAAATAAATAATTAATCTTAAAATGCTCTGAAATTCTGTTTGTAATATTTAACATTTATTTTTCCATGCACATGTTTTAGTTTAAGTCCATCACTGAGATGCATATTGTTAGACCAGTCCCGATGGTAACATGTGTGACCCATGGAGAGTGTTCACTAATATTGGGGGAGGGGGGGAATTTGGAAAAGGTAACCGAAATCAATTATCTAGTATTCACTACTTTTATATGTTACTGTACATTGATTAATAAATGATATGACAGCATATTATTATGAAACATTCATACAAATGTAAATTTTTTTTCAGTTACTGGTAATAAAATAAGACATTAGAAGCCTTAACATCTGAGCAATGTATTATTATTATTATGTTGAGCTTTAATTATACTTTATTTTAATTTTTGATTTGTATTTGTCATTGAATTTATATATTAATTTGGAATCTGAAACTGGGGTAGCACAGAATCTAACATGGATAGACAGTCTCCCCCCATGGTGATGGAACTGTGTTTAACATCATGTAAACATTCTTAGTTTACCCGTGAAGAAGAAAGGTTCACCTTTCAAAACTGCTCAGGTTAAAGGTTTATTTTTATAATTTTATATTAAAACTTCTTAAACCTACACGTTTTTCTGACATCAAATATGAAGTAGTACAGTATTACTTACGAAATACAGGTCCTTTCATATCTCTTGGATGTGACCAGGTGACAGTAGCAGAATTCCATTGTACATCCTGGAGTTTAAGTTCTGGTGGAGGTGGAGGATCTTTAAAATTCCAAATGGAAATTATATATATATATAAATTACATTTTATTTCAAATTTAAGTTTATGACTATATCTTGAAAAAATGTTTTTTAAAATTTTATACACCAAAAATTAGTTATATTTTTAAGCACAAAGCTGTACAATGGGATATCTGTGCTCTATCAACTGCAGGTAATGAAACCCAATTTTTAGCGTTATAAGTCCTCGGACTTACCGCTGAGCCACTGAGATATTAGTGTAATAGCACAATGTAAAATAGTCATTGAATACTACATTATTTGAAATAAAACAGATAGTGACTTAATAGATTTACCTCCTAGTAAAGTTAGACACACAAACTCATCTGAAGGTGGGCCAGTCCCAGCACTGTTGAAGGCTTTCACTATTACTGTATAGCTCGTAGAAGGCTGAAGATTTTTAAGCACCATGTGTTGTAGTTTATTGTTTGTTGTGGGGATAGTTTCATACATAAACGATGATGTGGTGCCTTTCTTTTTGTACCCTATATGGTATCCTTTCAACAGCCCATTGTGATTCTCTGGTGGTGGTGGCTATAATACGTATAATTTTACATCAAATGCATGATCATATTTACCTATGTGAATAAGTAATAAGCCCAACAATTATTTACTTCTAAAATTTGTAAAAAATATAAACAGGATGGTATAAACAGAAGTTAAAGGAGCAAAAATGCGAATAATCTAGAATAACAGTAAAGTCTGTCAAAACAAAGTAATGGTGCGTACAAAAATGTTAGAGTAATACTGGTGAAACATACAAGATGAACTCATAAAGGCATCAGAGAGTACAAAATATTAATTTAACACCTTCTGGGTATAAGGAAGCTAAATGTTCCATTTGACCACTCACAAACGACAATAACAATCATGATTAATTCTGCCTAGCTTTCTGATAGTTGAAGGTCAGATCGTGTTTTTACATTAAGAACAATTGGTGACAGAATGTCTTTCTGAGCATGTCTGTCTGCAACTACGTGCAAACATCAAAATCTAAGTAACTTCAAAGGCACTGAGACTGACCTTCATAGCAGACCATGGAAAGGATTCCATCTTCTTGTTTCCACCCATAGTCAAGAGAAGTTACCAAATCTGGATGAGTGCTGTGTGAGTTTTCTATACTTTGCTGCCATACAGCTTTCTTTACGAGGTATCTTTATTATTGGCTAATTCTGTTTTAATCTTCTTAAAATCAGTATGGTAATTCATTTACTTATTTAATGAATTGTACAATGCAGTGACCAGTTTCTGTGTTTTTTTTTCACTGCAGAAACTGTCTGACTCTGAGAGTGTGAGATCTAAAAAGTTTTCTAAATGACTTGATATCAGCTTCATTACAGATCTTTTACCAATGTTGAACAATGATGAAACCACATTACATCCTTTAATTACATGCTTCTGGCAAAATACCACAGATCACTTTATAACGATTTGACTAATTTTATGGGTAGGTATGTACCTTTACTTGTCTAAAAACAATGTGATGACCCCAGTCTCTATCTGTACTTAGGAGATGTTCTTCATTTCTCAACACCAATTCGTCAGTGTCTGGGAAATTTAAGATGACTGTTCTTTGTTTTCCAGCAACCTCAAAAATTGATTTACATGCATTGTATGAAACAAGACATTATATTTACCTCTTCTTCTCTATTGCCGCATCCTACTAGAGAAAGAGCTCTTAGTGGGTGTTCTGCAAACAGGTCCTTGCATGATCTTCATATCTAATTATACAAGAACTGTATGTGCTTGCTATCTGGAACCTCTAGGAAGTTCTTTCATGTAGCATTGATTATCTTTCCACTACACTCTACAACTTTCTACCTACTTTGTGTCCATTCCTAAGAGCACACTCACTAGCCTTCACAGAAAAAGTCACATTATACCTTCTAATTATGCCAATGATAGCATAGAAGAATCCCAGGTCATCAAAGGTTTTGTGATTACTTCCATCCATTGCTTGTATAAAAAGCCATTGCATCTTAGACATACACAGTACTGACTTAAATAGTAGGTTAGAATGATGAACAATACCCTCTGCATGTGTTTCCAGGACATATGGGAGCTCTGATTTTTTAGTTATTTTTATTGTTTCATCTTTGTAGATCATGCTTGCCAGTACAGCTCTCATTAGATGACTCAGAATTGGCTCTAAAAATAAATTTTTGGCATTATGCAACAATAAGGGCTCTTCGAAACACTTATTCTAGGCTAACTGAGCCAAATTTGCTTCCAGCTTGAGTTTCAATGTTTGACTTCTTTTTCATATTAATAAGTGTTTCCTATGAGGATTCACTGACTGGACTGTAGAAATTACCATTTCCTTCTGTTGTACAGAAAAATGACCATTAAGTTCTATCCTACATCCATTGCTGCCAAAAGAGATTACTGGTGTGCACTGGTTTCTTGTATGTTAGTTCAATAATTCCACTCTTTCATTTTGCAGTCTTTGATAGCCATTTTCTCTCTATCCAAATCAATACTTAGTATTCAATTGAAATATCCTGATGTTTGAAAAACTGAGAAATGACCTGCTTTGAAATCTTTCTGAACCCTTGGAGGCAAATGAAATACACCAAGGATATACAATGGAAGCCATCTTGAATAATGTGTTTTATTTTCACACACAAAAAGGCAAGATCTTGGCTTGAGCGTGAAATTGCTGTGTTTAGTTCTTCACCATTTCAACAGCAACTCAGATAGCAGACATTATGCTACATATAAGAACATCTGCCAATATTTGAAGGTCAATGACAGTTTACAGTACCCAAATCTTTCCAAGAATAACTTTTATCTATAACTGAATGTTGAATTCATGTCAGTTGCATGAATTCAGGTTTGAATAAAAGCATTTAAACTGAATAGTTCTATACAGTCTTACAGTGACTAATAACCATAAGCTTTTAAGATTGACTCAGTACTTACTGGGTACTTGTGTAGATTTTTGTATGGTTTTGTGTATTCATCCCTACCTTGTTTCTGTACCTTATGGCATTGTCATCCCTACATCATACTTAATTTTTGCAACATTTTTTTTATTACTTCTTATTATTAGTTGCCCACTATTCCACATACCTGCACATAACTGGAATTTATTAATGCAATTAAAATGTGTTGTAATTTTATATTATGCTATAATATCTTAATTGTATGTGTAAGAAATATATTTTGTTAATATTATCAATGGACAGATGCTGTATATTGTCAGTTATGCATGTTTCTGCTAATAAAAAATAATTATGAGTGAATATTTAGAAGACAAAAAATATTTCAGTCTTTTCCCCTGAGCAAATACTTTTTGTATATGTTGACGTTTTTTCTTGGTCTTCTATTTTCTCTCATTGTAGCTGCCCTAAAAAACTGTGATAAATAATACGACTGTATGAAGTGTATACAGTTTATATATATTAGGCATTTAACATTTTAAGAATCAAAATAAATACTTAATTTTCATCAAAGTATAATGTAAAGTTTACTTGATAAATATTATGTTTGCATCATAATGCTGGGGAAAGTTTTTGATGTTACTTAAAAAGTGTGTTGTGGTACTTAATAATGTTATTGTTTTGCACTTTAAGGTGAGTGTCTTTTGGCTAAAAATTTGATACATTCAGATAAAGACACATTTCCATAGCAGGCACCATTAAAAAAGGGAGAACAAATTCAATAGAATAAACATTAAACTAAAAAAATGTAGCACTTAATACACGGCTCTAAGCCTTAAACAAAGACAAATTCATAACGCAAAAGTTCTTACACTGTTGTGGATATAATTATAAGTTGTACTTCTAACTGAACAAGTAGTTTATTATATTATTTTTTAAAACTAATATCAGGATTAGCCTCAAATGTGAAAAATTTGAGTTTCACCACATCACTTTTAAATAGAAGGCCCTATTCTCTATATTCATCATTCATGCCTCATTCAGTCGTTCAGTCGCATATAAGCCTGTCGTAAACAATGGCAACTGCAAACAAAGGCCTGAGGCATCCTAAATGGACAATAAATTTAGCTACTGTACCCGATATTTCAATGGGTGACGTTACTTCAATCATTGAGAGACATTCAAAACAAAACTGTCTGCAAAACACCTCACTAAAAACTACAAGTTTTCCATGGGCCATACGTACATGATTATTGAAGGTAAGTCATTCGTCGCATTTTGTGTCATAGACATCGGCCTAAAACTGCATATCTACTCCAGACATTTATTATCGTGTTTGTGATTTTTATTTCAAAATTGATTATTAATTATTTGGTATTGTGTGTGCATAATTTGACGAATAAAACTCCATTGTAAGTTAAATATACAGTACTATGTGCCGGGGGTCACGTGAATTCACTTTAGGCCTATGCATTGATATGGGATAGGTCGACACTGTGTTAAATGGCCAATTTCAACTTTATTCATTACTAGCTGGAGTACTTGTCCCCTGGACGGAAGTTATGTAAATTCTTGATTAATGAAAAGTTATCTTAGGACATTAAAAGTTGCTTCCCGTATATTTAATTGTAAGAAACACAAAATAGCATATAAAAATAGCAAAATATAAAATTTGAAAACACAAATCTGCGTGTCTCTCAGCATGGACCCAACAAACCACCATACCAAATTCGGTGAATATCCATCTACAGGGAGCGAAATAGTGTTAAAAATCGAAAAACACCCACGCAAAATGAAAAACTGAACATCTGTATGTATTTCCCCATGGGCCCAATGGAACTCTATACAAAATTTGGTGAACATCCATCTACAGGGGGCAAAGTAGTGGTAAACAATGCAAAACTGAAAATTTGTGTGTATCCCCGCATGGAGCTAATGAGCGTCAATACCAGTTTTGGTGAAGATCCATCTACACCCTGCAAAGTAGTTACATGGACATACAACAGACAGTGCCATCATATTTATATAGATACTAGCTGCAGTACCCGTCCCTTGGTCGGGAGTTATGTAAATTCATGATTAATGAAAGGTTATCTTAGGACATGAAAAGTTGCTTCCCTTATATGTAATTCTAAGAAACGCAAAAAACGCCAATAAAAATTGCAAAATGTAGAATGTGAAACCGCAAATTTGCGTGTATATTCGCATGGACCCAACAAACCACCTTGCGAAGTAGTTACATGGACATACAAAAGACAGTGCTATTATATTTATGTAGATAATATTAGATATTTAAACGCAGATATTAAGTAGATTAGCTAGGAATATTGAATACAAAGGCTTGTTCAACCCTATAATTTCCTATATACATGTATGTTTAAAATTTCATATAGCCTTATTACAGGCCCAGAACTAGGTTGCATAGGCCCAAGCCCAATTACTAGAATTAGGCTAGGTAAATTTGCAGTTTAGTTTTGCATTATTTACCAAACATAAAAGTCCTTTACCACGTCGGATCTTTGCAAAATACTGTTTTCTTCTTTTAGCATCTACAGCAATAGTATTGTATTGTGCTTCATTATTGCCCATTGGAACAAAACAATGATAAGATACCATTGTTTTCTTTTTACGTTATGAGTCTCGTTTTCGATTTAGGATGGCGGGTGCGTGACATGCGAGTATTAGAAAGAAAGACATACCTTCCAAGATATCTGTAAACTATGAGAATCGACAGGTTCTACCAAGAGATCAGTTGGTGACATGTCTGGTTCTAAAATAAAAACAATATGTATATATATATATTTGAACTGTCTGTATAGCCCTGACTTATTTACTCATATAGAAAAATTGTTCCTTGCTATTGTTATGGTTCTAAGAATTTAAATTCTACAACTTTAAAAACTATTATACTACAAAGACGATTAGAACTTGACTTTAAAAAAACTCCAGCTTTCTAAATACCTCTTCTTTCTTTATCTTCTAAACTGTCTGTACATATTCAAAAAGAAAAAGAAAAGATTGAAATTGATGTATACCTTCCTCTTTCGTAGTGAAGGTAGCCATTTCAGAGGGTTGACCAACGCCGACATCATTCTTTGCTAAAATCTGAACAATATATTCAAAGCCTGCATGAAGATCGTTGAGCAGAGTTGTTGTTTCGGTGTTGGACACGGAGATTTCTTGAAGTGCGCCTGAAAAATATCGCCACTTATTACAGAAAAAGGCATAGAAAATATACGAATTTAGGCAACTTACAGAAAAACGTGTAGCACACTTGTTAATCTTGGCTTGATGGCAAACTACACTATAGATCGTTAAGTCTGAAAACAAGCACACCAATATCGTTATAATTATTTCAAGAGGACAGAATCTTGGATCAGCTATTACTAAATCAATTTACATTAGATTGAATTGCAAGTTACTAAGTTTTATCATCGAAAAAACGTGGAAAATAACCAAATGCTGCGTCATCTCGTTCGATTTTATTTGTAAGAATGGATGTTCTTGTAAGAATTTAACTTTTAATTTACTTGGAATCGCAAACATCTGAATGAAGATGTGGTTACATTTACATTTCATACATAGAACCTTTAAAAAACAACAAAACCTTTTATAGTATCATAAGTAACTTGTAAGCTGAGCCTAACATAAGTGCAGAAATAAATTGCTCAAATGTCACTACAATATTTACGCATTTGAAGATTTTTTTGTTAAATACACTAGGTACTGAAACACTAAAATTTAATCTTTGAACAAAACTTTCTACATACCTGATTTTTTCCAATATCTAATAATATATAATACTATTGGTGGATTGACACTAGGTGGCGCTCTCCACACAACTCTGGCTGATCTGCTGCCTATATTCACAAATCTGACATCCAATGGACTTGATGGAGGTTCTATATAGTGAATTTGAGATAATTAAGAACCCAAAACGCATAAGCAACCAGTTCACTATTCAATGAGTGGTATAAGAATTTAAAAACTTCAGGATGTTTTAATCATTTGATTTCCTTGAAGAAAGTGTTTTAATTTATGCCCTTGACTAAACCATTGTGTTTTACCATAAACCTCCAAGCACATCTCCATATAAGACTGAAAGTTTATACAATATACGTTGTCAAAACCAGCTTATAAATAGATTTGGTAAAGTTTCCAAATGGTGAACCTATCTCTCTCTCTCTCTATATATAT
>NW_013666917.1:30321-32620 GCF_000517525.1 Limulus polyphemus
AACAAGGGAATTGAATTGCAGACAGAGATAGAGAAGGACAAATGAGTCAAGCGCGGTAGTGCGTGAATCGTGTTTTGTGAATTATAGAGTTTGTTTAAGTTAAACTGACTGTGGAAATTAAGTGTATTGCAAAGTTGTATTGAGAAAGAACAAACTAATTTTATTTAAGAAAGGACTTGTATCGCTAAAGTTTCTTCGGAAAGAATTTTTACGGAAAATTAACAAACGAACAGAGACGTAACAATATAAATAATAAAAATGATTATTATAAAATATTATTCTCTAAATTTGCACTTTCTATTTCCTGATAATTATTCTATTAAATTAAGATAGATAAGCTTGTGATGACTGTGATTTTAATTATTTTTGCTTTGAATGAATTATACCACTCTTACTCTTAAAGTGGTTGAAGGATTTCTGTTTTTTAAACATTGACATTCGTCATTTTTCGTTTCACAAACGATTTAATTTCCACGTTTACCGGTGACGTCTATCATACAATATTTAAAAAAAAAGGCTTCTTGTTACATGCAGTTAAAATACTGGGAATTACTTTGGAATTAATTGTTAAAGAGTACAAATTTAAAAATATGCATACCGTGAATTAATTAAAAACAATCATAGAATTATATATAATTACAATTATAATGATGCTACTAACCGTTTATTTGAAGCTGAATTGTGCCCTGTGCTTCACCATAATTATTTTCAACCTTACACACGAAGCGCCCTTCATCTTCTCGTTCACTGTCATTGATAACGAGATTTGCTTGTAGGCCATCAGCTACTTCTTCCTCAAACTTATCGTACCTTAATTCAATTATTAATACAATCTTTATATTATTACTTTAATAATTTTAAGAAACTGTATATGCAACGTACAATAAGTTTTGATTTGAATAAGAAACGAAAATGTTTACTTTGTTAATAGAAAAAATGCAATCATATCAGATGTCCCGAGAGAATAAAACTTTTTAAGAATTTAAACATAAAAAGAAATATCTTAATAATTGAAATAGCTTGCTTTAGACAATTTAATTTGTTCAAAATGAACTTCAGTATTACCAGTAAAGGTTAAATATACACCACTAATTAGTTTTTCTCAAAACACAGAATATATTTTATTATACTTTTCTTCCTATCATTCGCTAGAAAGAAGATTACTATAAACTCAATTTCGTACGTTAAACCTTTGTTACTGCTTTCTTTTGGGCTGAATGTCTAACTCAGGCCACATCCCCCACCCCTCCCTTATATTTTATCTTTAAGACTCTGATAAAATTTATTTGGCCAGAACAATAAAATATACTTTTTTCCTTCTTTTTTTTTCATTTTATTTTAGAGTTTAAATGTAAACTTTTCATGCAATAGACATCTATGCCTTTTCGCTTACCTGGGAAAACTTTTATCAATGCTATTTCCGTTTTTTATCCAGGATATCGTCAGAGGGCGCTCCCCGCTCACAGCACATTGTAACAGAGCGCTTTCACCTTTCCTGATAGATTTCGATGCTTCTAATACTATTATATTAGGAGGGACTGAAATTTCGTAACAATAACTTTCAGATATCTAACAAAATGATAAAGGTATTAATAGAATGGACAATAAAGTAAAGATTATTGAACATAATCCCAAGTAGCGATTAAAGAAAATAATTCTATTATAAACCACTTTTGTTAAAAGGACGATTTAAAATTCATGCAATGCTTTAAAAATAAAATTGTTGACAGTACAGTCTGAGAAAACATCACAAAAATAAAAATAAAATTGTTGACAGAACAGTCTGAGAAAACATCACAAAGATAAAATTGTTGACAGAACAGTCTGAGAAAACATCACAATGTTTTCGTTTTTTTTTTCAAACAAGAGAAATGTACAAGATATACCTGATCCATGGTCCGAAATTCGCAAAATGTCTAATCGATCCTTCACAAAAATTCCAATTGATCCTTATCAAGTTAAACTGGTTCACTCTACGAACATGTGAATTTCATGTTATCAGTTTTTAAAGAAACACATAATTGCACATATATATGTGTAATATTAAACAAAATGCTTTAATTTAAAACAACAGTCTTTCGTTATATCACTCTCGGAATGTATATAATCTTTATAGTTATCCAGATAAACACATACAGAAAATAACGTGACTGGAGGTTACTATTTTAATACTAACCAAAAGATATTTCTCAGTTGAAATGTTGATATTCGTCATATATCGTTTGGATTTATCTAGCCACTCACATGTCCCAGAAACTTCCTTTACACTTCAGACGTCATGGGAAATTTCCATAATATT
>NW_013666917.1:33348-36503 GCF_000517525.1 Limulus polyphemus
GTAAGTCCGCAGACATACCGCTGCGCCACTAGGAGACTTATAGTAAAGAAGGCACTTTCACGAGACGAAAACACAACTATGGTTTCAGGAGAACAGTATAGAATTGTACGTTTTATGACAGGGTAAAATAGGAAAAATGTTTAAACTTCACTTTTTTGCTATTCTAGTTGGGTAACGAGCCTCCTAACCGGTCAAGGTCGATCAAACAACGCGAATTTCGGACCCTGTCCTGATCAAAGTCTACTCTAACTTACATATTTATGCTTTATCAAGTAAAAATATACTTTTGGATCTGATGAATATTTTTGCACGAACTTCATATTAAGTAGTTACAATAATAATAATTTAAGCAAATGAAAATTCCAATGGAAACTCGATGAAGCAAAAACTTTCGCCAGAGAAGACGAAAATGTACCATTTTCTTTCGTTTCTATATAGTAGATTCTTTCCAAATATCTTTTAAAAAAACGTTTTCCTTTGAAAAAGACGGTAAATATTTATATTTTTTCAATACTTATAAATTATGAAGGAAAAGAAAATGAACGATAACTGTTATTTTTTCATACCTCCAGTTTATTCAAACTCAATAATACTGGGGTAGTTTGTTTATTTTGAATTTCGCGCAAAGCTACACGAGGGCTATCTGCGCTAGCCGTCCCTAATTTAGCAGTGTAAGACTAGAGGGAAGGCAGCTAGTCATCATCACCCATTGCCAAATCTTGGGCTACTCTTTTACCAACGAATAGTGGGATTGACCGACATATTATAACGTCCCCACGGCTGAAAGGGCGAGCATGTTTGGTGTGACGGGGACTCGAACCCGCGACCCTCAGACTGCGAGTCGGGCGCCCCAACCACCTGGCCATGCCGGGCCAATACTGGGGTAGACAAACTGTCACTTTGAAGATAATCGGAAGGTTATTCGGTTTTGATATCTTTTCTTTCTCTATCTTTTTATTAAGATAAAAACTGGTACAAACGTTGTGTATAATTTTCGTTATGAATAATGGACGTATCTTCGATTTTCACTCCACGATATAACACAGTTTAGGAAAGTATCGTTTCAGTTTTTAAAAAACTTTTTAAAACTTTTTTTCTCCACTACATACGTGCTACTCCTTTACTTGATGGGTGTGATTTTATTGCCTTATATCTGCTTTACTGGTAAAAATAATAATTTTACGTCGTACCATAGTGAATAATTTGAATATACCATGTAATTCAAGTCGAATAGAGGCTGTAATCCCTTCACCGATACCGTTCTCAGCGTCACAGGTGTAAAGCCCTTCGTCTGCCTTTTCCACCGAATTAATCGCTAAAGAACCATTGTCCAAAATCTTCGTTCTGTAATCGCTTTGAAGGACAACGTCTTCGGTGCGGAAGTCTGAAAGGTTGTGAAATCGAGAAAGAAAACATGACTAAGGCTTTACTCATAAATAGTACTGATTTGACATTAAGAATCGCGCCGATAAGGGGTTATAATTTAGGATGTTGAAGGGAGTTAGTTTTACGTTATACTGTTGATTTACTGTAGGTGATTCAAAGAAAAACTCTTTCTCTTTAATTAAAGATATAATTTTATTCTGCATCAAATGGTGTACGGTTAAGGGTTTTGAAAAGAAATTCGTATTTTGCATAGTGCACGTACTTCAGGGGTCGGAAACATTTCATGGAGTAAGAGGTTTTTATCAGGGGTGTGGAGTAGCAAATAGATACAAATTTGGAGATCCGCAACGTCATACGCTAGACTATAGGTGACCCAGCAGCTGGGACCTACCAAAATGGACAAGCAAGGAAAGCTGATCAAAGCATGTTTTGCATTCAGTTCTTCTTTCTCAAAGTTTAAAAGAATATATATTTTTTTCTATGTAGAAAGTTATTCAGGCGCGTGCAAGGTAAGCTTTTTTTTAAAAAAAGGACAGTACAATGTGTACAGTCAAAGGGCTACACGTAGCTCGGGACCCACGGATTATTGATGTAGTTCACCAATTAGGATATCTTCACACTCATACAAGTTATATATATATATATACATGTATATTTCTTAGACCCTATGTGTTTGTGGGGCAAACTGACATCAACAGTAAATTGCTGTTTCTGGATGTATGTATTTTCAATTTTTTTAGGCTCTATTCTACC
This sequence comes from Limulus polyphemus, assembly GCF_000517525.1. NCBI lineage: Eukaryota > Metazoa > Arthropoda > Merostomata > Xiphosura > Limulidae > Limulus > Limulus polyphemus. The sequence goes on from NW_013666917.1 coordinate 35,488, forward strand.
TCCTCACCCCTATTTATGAAAATGATATTTTTGGGAATGTCATGATTCTTTGTTGCAGTCTATATGTTTTTATTCTTTGGTGCGTTTCAAGCGTTCTAACGTTTGGTTTTACTGTTTTCAGTCTCCCATAAGTGGGGGCGCTCCAATGTGTAAATATCTGCCAGCCATCTGTATACATGTTTTACAGCATCTTCCTCTACGTCTCAATTCCAATTTCAGTTTGGGTTTGGTTCTAAAATATTTAATATCACAGTTATTTCAGATAAATATAGCAACTTCCAGTACGGGTAATTTTCAGTAAATTTCAGCTTAATGCAAACTTTAATGTCCAGTGTAATAACGAACTGTATTTTATCTTATATATTAGATTTTTTCTCTTCAATCTCTCACTCACGTGTTTCATCTCGTTCTCATAAAGCATGTATTTTCGACCCTAGACTATTGCAGATATTTCCAGTTCTCTGTGGATTAAATATTCATAATCACGATTACCACACATTTTATTAGCTTATCTTCCTACCTAAATATTCAACGACATGTATATTTTGTAATGCAGAACTTACACACACTACCTTCGGTAAGGAGAGATTATGTGATGTGAATCGGGGTAAGTATCGAACCTTAATATTTACCATGTAATAACAGCAAATAAACAACAAGTAGATTCACATTTTCATACACTGATCATGCTCTCTATGTTTACGCTATCAATAATATTCATTAGATTAATCCTTAGCTCTCAGGCAGATCTATATGAAACAGTATCCATAATTCACAATAGGCGTCGCCTCATTCCTGTTTAGAACGTAAGTATACATATATAATGTAAAATAAACAACTACTATTTAATTTAACATATAAATGTACTGATAGCATGATAACTTCTGAAAACAAAAATAAATAGTTAAAATTGCTGTTAGAGGGAAAAAATAAAGATATATGTGGTCAACGTTTCGGCCAAACGATCTTCGTCGATACCAAAACGTTGACAACAGAACGCAACAGATTTAGCTGCG
>NW_013666917.1:37540-46269 GCF_000517525.1 Limulus polyphemus
TAGTATTGTTACTACTACAACATGACCAACATCATGAGAGATTTACTGTAGTAGTATTGTTACTACTACAACATGACCAACATCATGAGAGGTTTACTGTAGTAGTATTGTTACTACCACTAGAAGAACAACATCATGAGAGGTAACTTGTAATAGTATTGCAGACATATTTTGGAATTTTCAAAAGAAGCTTAGTTTAAGAAACACCCGTTGTAACGAACTTAATAATGTTACGTCTTAAAAAAAGTGGATTATCTATGTGACAGCAGTCATTTCAGCTACTTTTATATTCATTTTGACTGCAGTGTCGGGCATATTTAAAACAGATTGATATAAAAATATGTCTGTGTTAACGAAAATTTTTAGGAGTTAATGTATTTTCCATCCATAACTGCATAAGGTAATCAAGATTTGAATCAAACACTCACTTTCTGTAAAACCCTTTTTGTTTTTGTCTTTTCAACCCAAATAAGAAATACTAGTTTATTTTCAGGTAACATCACACGTTGTAGGCGTAGCTATTTCAGGTAACATCCCATATTAGCGACGTAGTTGCTTTAGGTAGCACCAGGAGCGTTGCTGGAAACCGGTCCACAGGACACGTGTCCCGGATGTGTTTCACAATGCTCCGAATCTATCTATTTTACGAAAACTGTATTACATTGAAATTATGTTTAATTATTTTGAGTAGTAGCTGCTTTTTGGGGCTCAAACCCCGAAAATTTTCGGCAGATAACAATACCTTTGTGTAGCATCTCATGTTATTAATGTAATTATTTTAGATAGCATATTATCGATGTACCAGCTTCAAGTAATATCACATGTTATAGACGTAATGGAGACGATCATCTTAGTATTCAGTTGGTCACAACACTGTTATGAGGTATTTACTATTTCGATACCAGGTTCTGTCTAATACATACAGACAAAAGCAACTTATTTTGAATACGAATGTTAAAGATACAGATATACGCGTATTTCTGTGTAGATAGCAGCACCTTTTTAACGATCTAATCAAATCTTCATAACTCACTCGTCCGCTTAATTTGATCTGTTATTACCCTCTGATATTTCTTTCAAACACTTATTTACATTTTAAGTCATTTGTTTGTTTAATTTCGCGCAAGTACTCGAGTGCTATCTGCTCTAGCTGTTCCTAATTTTGAAGTGATAGACTAGAGGGTTTGGTTTGGTTTCTTTGGAATTTCGCGCAAAGCTACACGAGGGCTATCTGAGCTAGCCGTCACTAATTTAGCAGTGTAAGACTAGAGGGAAGGCAGCTAGTCATCACCACCCACCACAAGCTCTTGGGCTACTCTTTCACCAACGAATAGTGGGATTGACCGTCACATTATGACGCTCACACGGCTGAAAGGGCGAGCATGTTTGGTGGGACGGGGATTCGAACCCACGACCCTCAGATTGCGAGTCGAGAACCCCAACCGCCTGGCCATGCCGGGCCTAAACTAGAGGTCACCACTCCTACGGTTGAAAGAGCGAGCCTGTCCGGTGACGAGTTTCGATTTCGCTACCCGCAGATTGCGAGTCAAGTGCCCTAACCACCAGTCCAAGCCAGGCCCTTTTAAGTCAAACGCTTATAGGATAACTTTCATAAAGCATAATTTCAGTACGTTCGAAATTATATCAAAGTAAGACTTACACATACACAAATATATATATATATAAGAATGGGGAACTTTTTAACTTGAACATGTTAGCTTCAACCTAACATTAACAAATATTTATTGCAGTTGGTGAGTACCAGTTTTCAGACATTGAGTAATACATGTACTTATTTGTTGTTCATGGGCCTATATAGGCCTAGCTGAAGTCCCATTCACATTTTTTCAATTTTTTGTATTAATTGGAAACACCATTCTTCTTTTTTTTGTTATTTCAATGTCATTTTTAAAACTGGTGGAAGTCTCATGTGATTCCATTGTGTAGCTATAGTTGCATGTTTAACATAGGGATGCCCCCAGTGGCACAGCGGTATGTCTGCGGACTTACAACGCTAGAAACCGGGTTTCGATACCCGTGGTGGGCAGAGCACAGATAGCCCATTGTGTAGCTTTGTGATTAATTCCAAACAAACAAATATAGCTATAGTTGTCGTTCAATACGGTATGTATTTTCAACAGATTGGATACTTGAAAATTCATTATATTTAGTCATACACAAAATAATTTCAGCAAGTATACCGAAAATCACATAAAACTCGTGTACTTGAAATATGAGTTTCTTTAACAAACCAACAGGTGGTATAGGAAAAAAACATAACATTTTTCGTTACTTCTTCTACCATTATTTTAATCAATTCATGAAGATTTTAAACCATTTATAATTTGCCCAGCAGGCGTGAAAAACACTGGCATTGTGTTTATCACTTTTGTACTGTGCAGTTGGAAACAGATATATAAGTCTGCCACCAGAAAACGTAAATCAAAATATTTCACACACCTAATAAAATTCTATAATAATAATAATAATATTCAACTTGAAGATTTTTATCAATGAAATACATCTCAATAATTATTTTTACGATTTGGTGGCAGTGGTTTCTTGTTGCATTTCTTTAAATCATTTTTAACTTTTGGCATTTCATTAATCTTCTTTATATTCTTACACCTTACCATTAAATTTCTTCCATGCTATATGAGGACGAGGATAACCACCAACGTCACAATGCAAGAATGCTTGTTTTCCTAAAATGGCGTTGACATTGACTGGCTGACTTTTCCAATATGGAGGAGCTACCATATCAGTGAAGATAATGCAAAAAAGTAGATTAACAAAATTTCTCGTAAAGAGAAAACAGATTTTCAACTTTACAAACCATTATCTTTTGAATTCAATATTAGATCTAAAGTCTATAAAATCGTACATTGCAGATGTGTGATAATTCTTAATGAATCTTTACGTGTGAAAGGTGCAATTGATTTCAATCGTAACTTTTGAAAATGGATTATTGGATCCCTTGTAAATTAAAAAACAAAGAAAAACAACAGCAACAAAAAACAACGTGTCCGTGTAGGCTTTACAGTAGAAATGTGTTTTTTCAAGCAATTAAAACTCCTACATTTCAGTCCATGGGAGCAGACCATCTTCAGGCAATTCATAATTAACAACACTTATAAGTTCCATGTGTAAAGAAAAAAACACATTTCCACTGTAAAGCTGATCATGATATTAAATCTAATCATCCAGTTGTATTATCAGCTCTTAATGCTATTTTTGAAGAATTACTAAGACTAGCAACGACTTGCATAATATTTTCGATCAAATTGGTATCTTTATTGCAACAGTACTTATTTAAATACAGGATTTCTAGAGTAATACAAAATAATTTTAATCGCAAACAGTGAAATCTACAAGTCCACTTGTCTTAGGCCTAACATTAGTTAACCCTTTATTATGTACTGTCTATATTCGATAAAGAGATAAATTAACACTGTAACTTGTGTACATTTTATGCTTTCGTTTAATTAGGACTAAACTTTACCGTACTTGATACTATGAATAAATAAACTTATTATTCTACAGCCTAACGTTATACATTTTTAAAAGCTTTGATAAGCTTTTAATATGTTGTACAAAATGTCTGCTAAAACATAATTACACCCGCCCTTTTGTTTACATCCGTTGAAATGAAGTGCACGCGCATTTTCAGGGCAGACAAAACTGAGTATTATTATAACAGATGAAGACAGCTTATTAACAACACCAAATATACACTATCAACTATAAAATTTAGGATTCTGCCGCCTTGAAACTGAAAAAAAACAAGGTTAACAAATTACCTAATTCCTTATATAACACTCTAATACTTATACTTTTAGCCTTTTTAATGAAATATATATAAACAGCAATTTTGAGAAGTGGAGAATACTTTGCCTTGAAGATGATTAAATGTGTTTGTTGTTTGTATTCACTTTGTAAAACTATCAGAAAAACAATTCAGTAATTCCTATACTAAGCTCGTGTAGACTCTAGATTAACAATCATGACGTATTTATACGATGTCTGGGATGTAACATTTATTAGCTTAAAACATGAACGTAAAATGAAACTTCATTGTGTTTTTAAATTTATGTTAATTTGTGCACTTTGAAACTAAAGATCATAAACATCACGAGAACAAAGTTATTTAATAAATAAAACCCTAAAAAGGTTTGTTTTGTTGAAATTCGCGCAAAGCTACTAGAGGGCTATCTGCGCTAGTCTTCCTCATTTTGAAGTGATAAAATAGAGGGAAGTCAACTAGTGAATACCACTCACCTTCAACGCTTGAGGTACTGTAATCGAATAGTGGAATTGACCACAACATTGTAACGCCCCTACGGTTGAAAATCCGGGCATGTAAGGTGATGGGATTCGAACCCACGATCCACAGATTGCGAATCGAGCACCACAACCACCAGGAATTGCAAGACCTCTTAAGAAGTAATTGAATTGCCAACCTTCGACCAGAAGTTGGACTGTGAAAGTATTTTTTCCAGCAACAATAGTTTTCAGAAATTTCAGATGTTAAGTGCCTGGATCCTAAGCCTACCTACGAACTCATCAGTGATCTTAAGTCTAATGTTACTTCCAGAGTACGGTTCCTCACTATTCTTTGACCAGAAAAAAAATAAACGGAGGTTTTCCGTGACTCACGGTACATAACACTTGAAGTCAAGATCGGAGGCAGGTGTTTTGGGAAAGAACATAAGCTGTATTCTTTATTTTTCTGCACCATCACGTTAATGAATCATGACTCAAAATTGAAAATTTCAATACGAAAGTCTTTAGTCCTGAATCAATAGAATATTTTAGTTAGAACGACAGGCATTGTTTAGTATTTTAGTGCACGACCATTATCGAAATAGAATATCTATTTGTAAGTTTAGTCTTCAAGATGCTTTATGTTGATATGATAAATCCCAGGAAATAAAGAATTTCTCAAAATGAGGGAAGTTCATAACAAACTTATGTTTAAGCTCTTTTTCTTTTGAATAATTTGTTTTTTCTCAGTTGGTCTCATTACGCTACCTTAAAACGATAAGAAAATATATGAACTTTTTCTTTAATACTTGGAAGATCTACAAAAAAAACAAAAAAACCCATCACGTCTAGAAGTTGAAAGACATAATTAACAGAAGGTTCAGTACGCTTCAAGAAGAAGTGTATGGTCAAATTGCCTTAATTAGCAGCTTTATTCAACACTTAAAGAAGAGCTGAACAGATAACCTACATTAATTAGCAGCTTTATTCAACAAACTTAAATAAGAGCTGAACGGAAACCTTACATTAATTAGCAGCTTTATTCAACAAATTTACGTGTGTTAAATAATGCTGCTAATTAAGGCAGGTTGTCCATTCAGCTCTTCTTTAAGTGTGTTGAATAAGCTGCTAATTAAGGTAGATTGTCCGTTCAGCTCTTATTTAAGTGTGTTGAATAATGCTGCTAATTAAGACAAGTTGACTACTCAGCTCTTCTTTAAGTTTGTTGAATAAAGCTGCTAATTAATGTAGGTTATCTGTTCAGCTCTTCTTTAAGTTTATTGAATAAAGTTGCTAATTAAGGCAAGTTGACTACTCAGCTCTTCTTTAAGTTTGTTGAATAAAGCTGCTAATTAATGTAAGTTTTCCGTTCAGCTCTTCTTTAAGTTTGTTGAATAAAGCTGCTAATTAATGTAGGTTATCTGTTCAGCTCTTCTTTAAGTTTATTGAATAAAGCTGCTAATTAAGGCAAGTTGACTACTCAGCTCTTCTTTAAGTTTGTTGAATAAAGCTGCTAATTAATGTAGGTTATCTGTTCAGCTTTTGATTAAGTGTGCTAAATAAGCTGCTAATTAAGGTAAGTTGACTACTCAGCTCTTCTTTAAGTTTGTTGAATTAAAACTGTTAATTAAGGTAGGTTGTCCGTTCAGCTCTTCTTTAAGTTTATTGAATAAAGCTGCTAATTAAGACAAGTTGACTACTCAGCTCTTCTTTAAGTTTATTGAATAAAGCTACTAATTAATGTAAGTTTTCCGTTCAGCTCTTCTTTAAGTTTGTTGAATAAAGCTGCTAATTAATGTAGGTTATCCGTTCAGCTCTTCTTTAAGTTTGTTGAATAAAGCTGCTAATTAGTGTAGGTTATCTGTTCAGCTCTTCTTTAAGTTTGTTGAATAAAGCTGCTAATTAATGTAAGGTTTCCGTTCAGCTCTTATTCAACCAAGCAAGCGTCATTGGAACTAATAGATGTCGCAGCTACATATCGTCTTTGATCCAAATTTATAGTCGAGGAGAGAGAATGACGTCATACCTGAAGACGTGAGAAACGAAACAAGCAAGCGTCATTGGAACTAATAAATGTCGCAGCTTGTCAAGTGATAGTCGTATAAAACGTTATAGAATGACGACTATCTGAAGTGCCTGAAGAGCTTGAGACTCGACATATCGATTAGTTATCTGATGATGATTTACATAATCTAAGTTCTCCAGGCAGGTTTTTCATTTAGCTCTTCTTTCGATGTGTTTTCAATAAACGTTATGGGTGTCTGATGTTCGGAATAGAAACGTTACCTTAACATCAACAAATAGCGTGTTGAATGGACATGACTTGATACTACGAGTCGCCCACCTTTCTTATCAAATCCCACGTTTACATCACAGAGCCACGTATTGTACATATCTCGTACAAATAAAAACTGTTAAATAAGAAATAAAAGTAGAATTGCGGTGCTTAGGGAATTATGAAACTATTTTATTTTGACCTCGGTGAAAGAACCGCTGATCTGAGAAATGTGGTGCCTATATCTCATTTAATGTTAAACCATCTAATAAATTCGGGTCCTGGCATGGCCTGATGTTCGATTGGAAATCTGCGGATCGCGGGTTTGAATCTCGTCACCGAACACGCTCGCAATTCAGACATGGGAGTGTTAATACGACGATCAATCTCACTTTTCTTTGGCAAAGAGTAGTTCAAAAAGTGACGGTGGATGGTGTTGATTAGCTGCCTTCCCTCTGGTCTATCGCTTTTAAATTAGAGACGGCACGCTCAGATAGCCCTTGAATAGCTTCGCTCGAAACTTAACAAACAAACCATTAATTTATATAAAGTTTCAAAAATGGTAAAAACGTTCCATTTTGTAATAACTATTTTGACGTTTGGAGAAGCTTAAAGTTAAGAAACTAGTCTGTTTTAAACTCACTTTCTGCTTTTGAGTACATGTAATAGTTCATCACAATGATATATATATATAATTTAAATATAATAAAAATATTCCTAATTTACCTTTCACTAACAGCTGAGAAGTGTAACTGTCTACTCCTCCGGAGTTTTTCGCTATGCACGTGTAGTTTCCAATGTCACTTACATCTAAATCTTGGATTTTCAAAGTGCTTAGATCCTCGTGGGTGCGAAAATGTATCTTTTCATCATAAGCTATAAGTGTTTGTCCGTTTCTCTTCCACGAGAATATGACGGGTAAGGACCCCTCTGAAACAGCACAAGTCACACTAACCTGTGTATCAAATGTCACTGTCTTAGGGAAGTTGAACGGCTGGATTCGTGGAGTAACAGCTGGAAATGAAAGTAGAAAATAAATAAATTAAAATCAAACACGATAATATAAGAATACAGTTCCATAACAGATTAATACATACATGTCAAAAAAAAATTTTTCAAAAAAGAAAGTAAATATAGGGATGGCTAATATCAATACTTCAAAAACGATGCAAACAAGATAGTAGGGATGGTATTTGCATCATCCATACATAATATCACAGGACGCAGTGTAGCAGAATGTTCACAGACAAAAATAAGATAAATTAAACTCAATTGTGATTGAATAGTTATATATATTTCTGTATGTTAATTCTTGCCTGGAACGGTGCTTATCAAGACACACAGTATTGTGTCGTGCGGTAAAAACAACCTATTGGAAAGTAATGGGGCATTCCAGATTTCCAAACGCTCTGTTGTCATGCGCTCTTTCGGCGACCTCCCTAAACAATGAGCCACATGGTGTATCATCTCGATAACTTAATATGGAAAACAAGTTACTGTTATACCATGCTTTAGAGAAAAATCAAAGATCATATATGAAATAAAGATCATTTAAGTGGTTTGAAAAAAAAATGAATTGGTTTGATTTGTGTTTTTCGTTTTTCATGAAATACGAGTTCACAATAAAATAAATTGAGATATGTTGACATCTTTAGTTTCCTCTCAATTCACGTAACATCCTCTATTTAATTCAGAGAAATTTCTGATAATTTCCACTATAGAGCACATTTTACAATGAGCTATAGAATTGGCCCCTACAAATGCATGTTTTGGGGCCCCAGCTGGCTCCCTAAAAAGAAAAGTTAAGGGTGAGCCCTGTAGATACATGTATGAATACAGCTCCATATCAGATTAATATGTATATACATGTAGGAATACAGTTATATAGCAGATTAATATGTATATATGAATACAGTTCCTTAGCATATTAATAAACATATATATATACACATGTAGGAATACAGTTATATAGCAGATTAATATGTATATGTATGAATAAGTTCCTTAGCATATTAATAAACATATATATATACACATGTAGGAATACAGTTATATAGCAGATTAATATGTATATATGAATAAGTTCCTTAGCATATTAATAAACATATATATATACACATGTAGGAATACAGTTATATAGCAGATTAATATGTATATGTATGAATAAGTTCCTTAGCATATTAATAAACAT
>NW_013666917.1:47269-49996 GCF_000517525.1 Limulus polyphemus
AGTTCCTTAGCATATTAATAAACATATATATATACACATGTAGGAATACAGTTATATAGCAGATTAATATATATATATGAATACAGTTCCATTGTAAATTAATATGTATATATATATGAATACAGTTTCATTGCAAATCAGTATGTATATATATGAATACAGTTTCATAGCAGATTAATATACATATGTATGAATACAGTTCCATAGTGGATTAATATATATGTACAGAGTACAGAGGTCATTTCAATAAATGATTTTCAGTATTGTTAATTATTCTTCTAACTATATTTAGTGTTTGTAGAGGGTCAGGTGTGACTATGGTGTTGTACTGTGGACGTGAAAGTCCTGAGTTTCGGTTCAGTATATATCGTTCAACATGTTGCGCACTTTCAACTGTGAGCGCGCTGTAAAAATGACAGCTTATCTAGTTAAGAGAAGATATAAAAGTAACAGTCAATTCATTTATGGATAGCGAAGTAAGCGGTGAAATCAAACAATTGTTTGCCCCCCTCTCCAACGCCTTTAGTCAGCAGCCTTAAATTAAGGACAAGTATACCAGAAATAAAAGGTCTGTTGACTTGGTCGTTCAGCCTATGTGTCGTATAGAGTGCTGTTCAAACATTCCAAATATTTAACGCATGTGGAATACAAACATATACAACCTTTTTTTTTAATTTTATTTTACGAAACTGGATAGTTATTTTCATCTATAATCAAATTTTCAGTGCATAAACACGTCAAAGCATAGGAAGAGCAACACGTTTCAATAAAAATTGAAAGAGAGGTAATGTTTGGTAATCTTTACTTAATATCAGTTGGCCATTACAGCCTTTACTATTTGAAAATGGCCACCCATTATTCACAAAAACCGAAATTAATGTACCGATCAAGCTCATCCATTATCCCAAATATTTCTATAACTACACCACAAAGATGGTTCGTACCCAAAAAAAAACAAATCCCGTTACGACACCCGTTCGTGGTACTTAATCATGTATGTAACGTTTGATCCCGTTGGCTTGTGAATGGGAATATGAAAACAGTTTCAAAGATAATGGACCTGGGATCCTGAGGAGGCCCAAGAACACAAGCTCCTATATCCTATTTGGGTTTATAAACCCTGAAAACCTATTCCTAGACCCAATAATGCCTTGGTGACCTTTTCGGCGCATTTTAGCCCTCCAGTAGGAAGCTGTCATATGGATTGATTTGGTTTGTTTTGAATTTCGTGCGAAGCTACACGAGGGCTATCTGCACTAGCCCTTCCTAATTTAGCAGTGCTAGATTAGAGGGAAGGCAGCTAGTCAACACCATCCACCGCGGGCACTTTCAGCGATGGGGTTTCGAACCCGCGACCTTCAGATTGCGAGTCAAGCCCCCTAATCACCAGGTCATGCCAGCCGCTGTCATATAGATAAGAACACTCCCAAGCCATCCCGAGTTCGCATGCCAAGTGTGGTCCTCCTAGCTTCTAAATTGTAAGATAAACAAACAAACACACAATGTGAATTAATGTGTGTGTGTGTTTTCTTATAGCAAAGCCACATTGGGCTATCTGTTATGTCCACCGAGGGGGAATCGAACCCCTGATTTTAGCGTTGTAAATCCAAAGACTTACCGCTGTCCCACCGGGGGACAACGTGAATTAATATGGGGATATAGCTGATATTATTACGCTCATTAAAATTAATACTATTTCTATTAAAAAATATAATATCCCATACCCTAGAATGGAAAACAACACACCTACCTGTTTCGATTACAAAACTTGTTTTTAAAATAATCATCAAAGCTATAACCAAACACTTCCCAGATTCTGAAATTCTCTCCATATTGTCCGTGTAACGTCATATATATGACGTCACCAAAGATTAAGCGTTATTTCGTGACAGAAAGGGATTTGTTTAGGCTTAAATCGCAAACTGACACACTTAGTAAGCTATAAAACACATTTTTGGGCACAACTAACCTATATATTCATGGCGGTTTCATCAATAAGACATTTTACATTAAACAATTTTTTTCAGGTTTATGTATAACTAAGCGCTATCGACATTACGATTAGATAACGTTTGAACGGCTCTTTCACTCCAGGCACTAAAGTCTATTGTAGCGCCTCACTGCGAAATAATATAATGTACTAAAAATAAAGAAAAAAGTAATAGTAAAAAATACCGAAAAAATTTAAACTACAATGAAATTAGAAAGAGAATTTTATTGTGTAAAAGAGCATTCATTAGTTTCAGATGTTGTCATTTTACTTTAGTGCACATTAAATATTAAAAGTAATATTATTGTGACAACAGTTAATGAAAGAATAAAACTCTAATTTAATAAATTCTTCTCTCTGATTGTACGATTATAAATACGAAACTTATTTATAATGCAAAATTTTCTTTTATTACCCTCTTTTTTCGGAAGTTTTCAAGTTTGGGGTTTTATTATCACTCAAGGTTTTATATGATTTTATTCCATATTTTATGTTAGCAGTTCCAGATATGAGGACTAGAGCTTCACATCAGGATTCAACTTTCTATTGTTCAAAATCCCACTTAAATTAGGATCTTTTATGTATTATTATCATATTACATATTGTTGGAAACTTTTAAGTTAGACGCCACTTCTCAGAAAAGTTGAATCATATGTTGCTAAAAACTACTAAATTAGTCGTTACTAAGAGATGTTTACCAGGAACTGGTATAAAGAGACTTTGGTAGGAACTGGTAT
>NW_013666917.1:50661-62265 GCF_000517525.1 Limulus polyphemus
CGGATACACATGCAACTTTTCTAAGTAAAAATATTATTTTGTAGAATGTGGAAACATGAAGTTTCCTAAGAAATCATATATATTTTGTGTAAAAAAAAAATAAGTTATTGTTCATATTCTTTCATTCGTAAGAAAATCTTATTATACACTGCTAAACATTCTTTCTATTAGTAAATGATGACGTATTGTGGAAAGAATAGCACGGATTAGCTAGAACATATTTCCTAAGTAACTGGTTAGACTTTATATTCATCGTGCAGTATTTCATACTGAAAACTATAACAATCTGTAGAAAGATTTTTTTGATTACGTGTCCCAAAGCAATCAAATGGAGTAATAGCTATTTTAAAATATTTATTTTCAACAACTTACTCAAGAACATCGAAGGGCATTAATCCTCTAAATTTTCAACAAAAGTTTAACCCAATAATAAATGTAAGTTTTCTCATCACAACAACTCTATTTCTAAGATTGCAATTTCTGTTTCTGTTTGAAGAGATATAGTTTTTACGAGTGTGAAGAAAAAAAAAAAAGAATCCCTGTATAACTGTTTCCTCCTACTAACAAGTCAATTACAAGGTGAAGACAACCACATGACTAATAATTGTGTTTGCAACCCTCTTACTGGCATTTCGTTTTGTAGAGCCCTCTAGTGGCTCAGCGATAAGTCTGAAGACATAATGCTAAAAACCTGGTTTCGATACTAGTGGTAGGCACAGCAAAGATAGCCCATTGTGCATCTTTGGGCTTAACTACAAACAAACAAAACAAAACAAAAACAGTATTTTCGTGGGAGAAATGTTTTTTCCTTATCTTCGTATAACATTTGGTGATTAAGATCCGATCCCCAGAAAAGCTTTTAGTCTGTATAAGTAAATGACCATTCCAGCATCTAATTTATGAAGTAATTCTTTAACAGTTCATTCCAGGCAAACCTTTGAACATCTACTATCTAGTAATGAAATGTATTGTTTTTAAATGTGCAAACAATCGATCAATAAATAAAAACGGGAATAATGACTACAGTAGTTTGTTATGTTTTGTGAAATATAATACAAATGTTTTGAAGTTGCTTATCTAATCAGAATTTGCACTTGTTTACGTTTCCAAATTTTAAGAGATTTTTCGTGATTGAAGCTTTTAGCCGACGCATTGATGCAGTTGGTAACTGAGACTACCAAGCTAACCCTAACATAAAGGTCAACTTGCCGACTACTAATAAAGTTGAATCAAAGTAATAAATGTTTTGATTACGTAATTGTCTAGTATTGTTCAATACTTTATAGACATTAGATTTTGTTTATTTTCGTTTATTCTTACAAAGTTACCGAAGCCGCTCCTAACTTGAACTGATAGACTAGAGGAAGGGAGCTATTCAATAGCACCCATCGCCAATCTTTGGGTTATTCTTGTCCCCCCGATACATGGGATTTGATAGTTACCATTACAATGCACCCAAGGCCCCAAATTATGAAGCGCGACACAGAAATTGAACCTGTAATATATATTTATATATATTTATAAACAAAACAATATAAAAATGATTAAAGCATTGAAAAAAAAACGTTTTATTTATTACTGTTAATTTAAAATAATTAAATAAAATCACATATAAATTGTTAAGTAGGTCTTGTTCGAGAAAGATTTATTGTGGAACTTGGATGATACAAAATCGCTAATAAATAAAAAGTTTTTAAAATATTTTTGAAGTCGTTTCCATATTGTTTAATTTTTATTAATCACTTCCTTCAACAAAATATATTTGTTTCCTTGCTTGAAAACAACAAAAATAAAACAAGGATTATAAGACAAGAAAGTAATGAACATATATATTCGATAAAATATAATTATTTTACAACAATTTTAACTTTTTAAGAGAAAGAAAGAAAAGTAAAAGCTGAAACCTAATGAGTTTCGAGCACACGATTCTTCCTGTCTATCGGGCTGATGCTTTAAGAAAATAATTATGAAATTTGTCGTATAGCGCAAGTCATAGTTCTCAGTTTCTCACTGTGTTAACCAATTAGAAGTTTCGCCTGAGAAAGACCTCCTCTGATTTCAAATCCACTTCTTAAGTAAAGGGAAATTCAAATATTACATAATGATGTGCGCTCTCACAATTATATAATTTAAAAGTCAAAGGCATACGCTAGCGCCATCTTTCGATAATATAAAATAACGAACCAAAATTAACATAAACTATCAAAATATGTAAACTTTATAAATATACATCCTCATATGTTCATGTCTTCCGCGAATAGCAAGTTTTATACAATTATTTTCTCTAGTTTTGATTAGTGAACTGAAAGTACTTGTGTCTAATATAGCAAATTGTAGTTTTATGTTGGAGGTGCTGAAAAACCATTGATCTATATTGTAACTCCTGTATATAATGGAAACTACGCTTTCAGTTGCTGTTACCTTAAAACATGTTAATAAAACGAAGCCAACATCAACACTTGTTTATATATTTAAGTGAAAAAAAAGTGGCTTGATTACAGTCCTTGTTAGAATGTTTATAATAGGCTTACCCTAAAACGTTGAAAGCAGCCAAACCGAAAAGTAAATCAGGTTATCCGACACTACTATTCGTAACTTAAATACTAGGAACAAATGTTTTCTTGAAGTGGTTGACGTCATATAAATGTCATGCAACGGGCACTACAAGACTAGCAAAAAGTTTATACCATAACAAAATTGCACTTATGTAGCTTTGCGTAAGTTATCGACAAACATATAATGAAAAACATAAACAATACAAATCAACACTCTTGTGTGTGTGTGTGTGTCTGTGTTTTGCTATAATAAGGCCACATCAGGCTATCTGCTCTGCCCACTGA
Organism: Limulus polyphemus; assembly: GCF_000517525.1. Taxonomy (NCBI): domain Eukaryota; kingdom Metazoa; phylum Arthropoda; class Merostomata; order Xiphosura; family Limulidae; genus Limulus; species Limulus polyphemus. The sequence goes on from NW_013666917.1 coordinate 53,502, forward strand.
TGGGAATCGAACCCCTAATTTTAGCGTTGTAAATCCGAAGACTTACCTCTGTTCCACCGAGGGACCGCCACTCTTGTAACATCTCTGGCAGCAAGCACCCTTACTACCGCACCCCTGCTACTCTTTCTTTCCGTGCTCTCTCTTGACGGAATGATGCTGGCGCCATCTTTGTGTAGCAGCCATGACTTTCATACCTGTTAGCATTTCTTTAATATTCAAAATATGCGCAATTTTTTCAGATTTTAATTATTTGTAGCAGTTCAGTCTTGACCACTTTAAACCCGTACCTTGAGATTGCACCATTATGTAGAAGACACCAACCTTGCTTTATCTCTGTGTTCTTCTAACGTTATTGTTTGACTGGAAATTAGTGTAAGAAGGCCTTGGCATGTTGCTGGCAAAACTTTCATATGAGTGGTTATCTTGTAATCCTATATATAATTGGTTAAAGTTATAAAAGCATTGACTGATCGTATATGCGTTTGAATCGTTGGGACAGTCTTGTCCTGGTCGTCATAAAATTCAGTTTTCATAGGAAACGTTTGTTTGTTTTCATCTTCGTGCAGTAATGGGCACGGGTTTTCCCTGTGGCGTAGTTCTGGATTTCGGAGCTGGAAAGCAAGATTTGAGTCTATGTAATACCACAAAATATTACCACACTTTAAGCTGTAGGTATGTTATAAGAGTGATAATCAATCCCTTAGCGTCGATGGTGGATGTTAAAGTCCTGCTGACTGGTTGCCTTCCATCTGGTCAGCAGTTCGAATTTATGAACGTTGGCAGGGAGCCAAAAATACAGTTACTAAGATACGAAGCTCGTGTAGTAAAATCCAGTTTATCTAATGCTAGTTGTGTGGCGTAGTTCTGTAAGTTTAACTGTGACAAAAAAAAGTTAGTCAAACAAACAGTTTTATTTTAAGTTCAACTGTGTTGACGTGTAATGATAATATTTTCTTCCCATTATTGCATCACTCAACCCGGTTTGTTTTAGCGTTCTTCTAGTCTTTGCGACTGTAACTTACTTATCTGTCTCTTTATATTGGAATACCACATGTTTGCATTGTAAGTACACAAACTTACCGCTGAACCACTAGGGGACCCACCTGGATTTAAATTTAAGTTTTATAGGTTTTGATTTTAACTATATTTTTATTACAGTACCAAAACGAGTAGGATTATCTTCTATAACTGATATATTTGTAAGTTTCTTTTTTTTTTCTTTATATGAGAACGTGTGTTTTGTTTTTCTAACGTTGTGGGGATTAAAATTTGGTTTAATAATTAACGATATAAACACCATGAAGGAATTTTTCATTTCAAATTTAAGGTTTTCTCCTCCTAATAATAATCTGTTAATATATTTAAACCAACAATTTTTGTAACATTGTTTTTCCGTTGGTAGGTCTTTTATCTTATTTGGTGAAAATAATTAATCTTTTAGTCCACGTGACAAGGACAAATTATTTTATTTCCTCTTTTAACGTTTAAGCTTGCAGTAGTGAATACTTGTATGCCTATGTTACAATTAAAGTTCAATCTGTACTATATTTAAGTAAACAAAATCAACTTACTTATACGAAGTTACCCAATATGCGCGATAACAATACAAAATCTAAATACTTCACGGAAAAATACTGACAGACTCGGCTCTCTATCTTGAGATAACACTCTTCCTCGAAACATACATTATCTCGTACTTATAATCTAGCTTCGAATACGTGAGAAAAACGTTACTTACACTTTAAATTTTCTAGGCGTTTTACGCCATCTAGCTAAAAATAAATTACAACATTAAAAATATAGCTAACAACACTGCCCCTTCCTGGATTGTGAAATCCCTTGAACAATTCTAATACAAAAAATAATAAAATGCTACAATAAATTGTCCATTCATCAAGATATTTTTGTGGTCTTCTCTTTTGAAGCCCATTGTATATGGATGGGGTAGCGTCTTGACTAGGCATCCTGTCACTGGGGGAGTTCTCCCTAGATAGATGCTCAGGTGAATCCATTGGCGGATACAACCTTGATGATCCTCTGGAAGTAGTCTCGACAGGAACCCTGGGCTCCTCAGCAGGTTGAGATTTTGCTGACAAGATCTTCTCTGGAGTTACCAAGTTGGCCGTTTTCTCACTGATGTACTTCCAAAGACGATCACAATAAATGACCTATAGCTTGGATCACTCATCTTTCTGGATTATGTAAACCACATCATTAATTATTTTCAGTATATCATATGCTCCCCTCCCACTACCTGCTTATGTTTGGAATTCGTACTTTTCTTGTATAGGGTATTGTACAACCATACCATGTCACCTCGATGGAATCCAGTTTTATATTAACATCATAGCACTTTTCATTTTATAACTAGCTAAATTCGGATAATGTCATGTATGTCATTGCTAGTGTTCCTCTATTTTTTTTCTACTTATTCTGTGCAAGACTCCTCTGAGTGACTGTTCTCTGGATGAAAGTACAAGAGATCCAATGACAATTTCAGTTCTCTCTCAAACAGTGATGATGATATGTTACTGGTAGTTTCATTTACTGTTGTACAATAACTCATAAGTAACAGTAGATGACGTATATCACGTCGAAACATGTACCTGTAGAGCGATATATTAAAGTGGAAGCCGTACGGCTTCAATAAAGTTTTTTATTGTGTAAATGTAAAACGTTTTTCTAATTATTTATTATAATTTAAAAAATATAGATCCTACATTTTCTGATGTTCATCCCCACACATAACTAATTGTCTTTGCAGTATGTGGTTTTATTTCTTCAAAATGCTGTCAAAATATAAATGAAAGGTTGTTGTCTTGATCTTTTTAATCCTAACGATCCGATACATTTCTGCAAAGAAGCTTGATTCAGAATTCCAACCCTGATCCGAGTGGAACTCCATAGGAACAAAAATTTTCAGACCAATTCATTGACAAGTTTCTGCTTCCTGATTAGAATCAGCATATGCTTCTGGCCGTTTTGTGAAATAGTTTATCATAATCATGATGTATCTATTCCCACTGTTACTATGTGGAAGAGAAGTAATCACATCAGCAGCAACTCTATCCAGTGTGATTCAATATAATACTGCTGTAGCTACACTTGCTGTTACTTTCATGGACTTTTTCGGTTGTGGAGATGATGGAATACTTCAGAATGTAGAGACTGGGGAAGTAATAAATATTGTTTTTATCAGTAGAAACCTTCCAATTTCTGACATAATAAGCCCTCTTGTAAACCTAAAGAATCCCACTGTGCCTACTAAATCTTTGTTTTCGGGCTGTATGAGGCATCTGTTTGCTATGAGAATCTTTCTGCACTATTCTTGAGCCACTGAATAATTGATTTTAAACTTTTATGTTTTGGCTGAGCAGCTTCCAATTGGGAGTTGGACAACATCAGTTCTTCTTCCTCATTGGTGGTTGCTACATCTTGGACTATACTTTGCTGTACTTTGGGTTGTTGTTTTTCTATACCTTGCTCTCATTTTCTTCTAGCATTTACATTTTTCATTGATATATTGTCTTCAGAATAACGCATCAGCATTCTGTCCAGGGAAATGTTAACGTTGTATTCCTGGAGTTTTGTTATCTGCCCTTCTGGATTACAAAAAGGCACCAGCAACTTTAATTATTCATGATCTATCAGAACTCAAACAACACTCAGTAACTCCTTTTGAGTTGTAAAATAGCTTCTTTCTGTGGCATCCATTACTTTGCTATAATAAACAATCAAACGTTCCTTTTTGTGTTGTATTTGTGGCAAAACTATTCTTACTGCAAAATCACTAACATCTGTATTTAAAATGAGTGGATCTTCTTGAGTTGGGTATGCAAATACAGGATTAGTGGTCCATTCTTTTTGTTTGTTTGTTCACAATCAGCAGTCCAAAAACTTATTTGGCTTTTCAAGTAGTTTATGTAGAAGACGAGCTATGTCTTAAGAAAAATGTTACAAAATGAGAAATAGTGAGAAATATATGAGTACCATGTTCTATGGTAATTCAGATAAAGCACACTCCATTAATCATTGGAATGCAGCAGAAGCATTACACACAATTCAAAAGGTAACACAACAAACTGCCACAATCCATTTCCTGCTCTCTCCACTTGCTTTGTCGGTTTCCACTTGCCAATATCCACTCTTACGATCCAATGTTGTAAGTCATTTAATTCCAATAGAGCATTCAAGGTATAGTCAATCTTTTGCAGTGAGTAGGCATCATACTTCTTAACTTCATTCACCTTCTGATAGTCCAAGTAGAACTTTGTGAATCCACCCTTCTTCTTCACAAATACAATAGGTGATGCCCAAGGACTAGTAATCAGTTTCTTTATGGCTTCTATCTCTTTGAAAACCTCAGCCTGTTTTGCAAGGGGAAATCATATAACTAACTGGTGTATCGGAGCTACATCTCCGGTATCACTTTTATGAGATATTTTACTTGTTCGACTTAAGTCATGAGGTCCACTGGAGAAGGTGTCTTAATATTCAATGAGCAAGTGACGTAATTGTAAAACTTTCACAACTCTGGTAATACAATTCTTGTAAGTGAGCTGGTAAGCTGTCCTTATTTTAGGGTTTGACAATATACTTCCTACATCTTCCCTCAAAGGTGACTACTTCTGATGTTCCTTGATATGGAAGTACTGCCTGTACAGCCTTACATCTTGCAATGTCCCATCCAGATGTGACTCGAATCTCATGGTGTTTGTATTCATACCCATAATGAAGATATTTTCATTCTTCAGGTATACAAGAATTCTATCAACCATTAATCCACCAAGATATACTGGAGTGTTGGTTTTATCACAGTTCAGTCACTAGATGTAAATATATTTTCAACAAGTGATGGTGTGAGTACTTATTTCTTGGTGGTACTATTACTGCTCTCTTTGTTGTCAGGAAGACCAATCTTTGGTGTAGTAATTGTCATGTGTTGCAGAGGAATTTCCTGGTCATAGACTGTGAAGCTAATTGAAGCTAGCATAATCTGGCATTCATCTCTCTGCGTGAAGTCAGTTCCCAATATTAACTCTTCCCCTAATGTCAATTACCTACTGATCACGAGACATAGAGAAATTTCCTACAGTAAGGGCAACTTCTAATTTTCTTCTTGATGGAATCTTATGCACACTTGCCGTTCTCATCACTCCCGCTTCTTTTTTTCATACCTGGAGGCAGTTTCCCACCTTTCATTACCAAATCAGGTTGAATTATAGTAGCTGATCAGCATATTGTGAGGCTTCTTGTCAATAAATCTATGAACTCGTGGATTGGTTTCTTTAAGTTAAATAACGAACTTCTTATTTTATGTGGGACAGATGAGGTATTATCAGCTAAACTCTGCCCTGCTTTTTATTGTCTAGTTAGTCGTTGGTTGTTCCTGGATCTGTTGAGCTCGAATATTCATCCTTTAGGTATTACCGTCTTGATGTTTTAACAACTAGTGGTTCCTCATAGTTTCTACTGTAATGGCCACGCTTGCAACAACTATAACATTTCCCCCTTTCTGATACCCTTCGGGAAGAGTTCTTAATTCATACAGGCTTTAGTCTGTAGTTCTTGGCAATATGTCCTTTCAAGTTACATTTGAAACACTTATTGTTTTGTGGTTTATTCTCTCCATTCTGTTTCACTAGTTGTATAACTAACTAGTCTATTTAGTTCTTCTAAACCGTCGTCAGGAGAATTGTCGTTTTAACGCTACTCAATTTGATGATCCCATAACTAGAGATGGTGTTTTTATTAGTTCATCTGCGATCATAATGGATTTTAGTTCAATCGCTAACTGGAAAACTTCTTCTAAGGATGGACACCGTCTCTGCTTCAACCTGATTTTCATATCGTCATATGTTATAGCGTCTATAAATTATTCAAGTGCCAATGAATCTATCGTTTCACGATCTGGGTGAGATAATTGGACAAACCTTTCCAAATCTTCTGGAATTTGGCTAAAGTCTCATTTTTCCTCCATTCCCTTTTCCGGAACGTTGCTCTTTCTGATGTGGCACCTGTGGGATGAGACAGCTACAAATGGCTGATAGTTGTTATGACTCTGAACTATAAGGTTACTTAATGTTGTCAAAGCTGGTCCTTTGAAATAGGCAGCAAGATGAATAGCTTGTTGTTCACTGTTCTACGTGTCCACTCTGGAAATAATTTCGAATTGAGCGTGGAACGATTTTCTTGATATCTTCACATCATAGTTCATTGGTTTCTCTATTGGCTAATGTTGAATTGTCCTCTAAATTGTGGAACTGGATTTAGTAGTGTCATGGCTAGAGGAGTCCAAGAAAGTATTTCAGTAACAGCAGTAGCTGTAAACCAAAATATTCCATATTTTGTAGCGGATGGCGTTCCACACTGAACTCCTGAGTGATGCATACATAAGTGTGGTTAGTTTAATCTTTGCATTTAATAATTAATTTTCTACATGTTTTTTCTGTTGCTGAGGCTCTTTTCTACCTCGTTGATGTCTTTCTTTATTTCGTCAATTTTGTCATTACTGCCTTTCTGTACTTTATTGGTGTCCTTCTGCATTTCTTCAAATTTCCTGTTGTAATATCTCTCTGTATGTTCCCTATAGCTTCATCAATCTTGTCTTCAGTGCGATTTATTTTTAATTTTAATTATTCTTTTAATGTTATATTTCTTTCTTTTAACTCCTCTCTTAAATTACTACACGTTCTTCCTGTTCTTATTTTACTTTTCTATCTCCTTCTTATAGTTTCTTATCACACTTCCCTTGGCTTATTTAAAATGTATTCAAAGTTCTATTTATTTTTGACCAAAATATACCATTTCTGAGAGAAATGTAACGTCATTCTTATAATATTTTGGGTGGAAAAATAATTTGACGTCCACTCCACGTAACGATAATAAATTATTCTTTTTGCTCTTTTAATGTGGTGGGCAGAGCACAGATAGCCTATTGTGTAGCTTTGTGTTTAGCTTCAAACAAACAAACGAACAAATCCTCTTTTAATATTTCTACAAGCTTGAACATTTATATACTTCCGTAAGTTACTGTAGGTCTACGTCACAAATGACGTTAACTAGTGTAAAACAAATACATTTACTTGTATAAAGTAATTGCAATAGCTAACACACTGATTGGTTTACTTTCTTCTGGTCCGGCATGGCCAGGTGATTAGGGTGCTCGACTCGCAATCTGAGGGTCGCGGGTTCGAATCCCCGTCCCACCAAACATGCTCGCCCTTTCAGCCGTGGGGGCGTTATAATGTGACGGTCAATCCCACTATTCGTTGGTAAAAGAGTAGTCCAAGAGTTGTCGTGGATGGTACTGACTAGCTGTTTTCCCTCTTGTCTTACACTGCTAAATTAGGGACGGCTAGCGCAGATAGCCCTCGTGTAGCTTTGCGCGAAATTCTAAACAAACAAACATACTTTCTTCTAAAGCCCACAAGTGACTCAGTGATAAGTCTGCAGTCTTAAGCCGCTAAAAATCTGGTTTGGATGCCAGTAGTGGATAGAGCACAGATAGCCCAATGTGTAGGTTTATGGTTAACAAAAGCCAAGCAAAAAACTAAACTCTCTTAAAATCACTCTCTCTTAAGTCCACAACTGTCTCGTATTTATAATCTAACTTGAATCTGCTGGAACACTTTTCGCCACATCCTTAGACTTTTCTAGATGTTTCAGGCCTATCTTATTGAACGTTCTGACCTCAATTCTATCATTACAACCCGCAGCTCTATCTAGCTAACATTTAAGTTACAACATTAAAAATATAGCTCACAACAATATACACAATTTTACTCAATAACTGTATGACATAACACGTTAATTATTCGTTAAAAATCGTAAAAAAAAACAGGAGATAAGCCAAAACAGGACTTCAGAAACAGATTGCACACATTATTAAAACACGCTTTTGTTAACCTGGTAATACTTTGTACTTTTTCGGGAAGCGTTGTAGGTTCGAAGCCGAGTAGTTAGCGTCCTTGGACTGTGGATCTGAGGGTTCATGGTTCACGGCTTGAAACGCGCACCACCCTTTGTAGTTATGGGTGTATTATAAGGGTGACAGTCAAACCCCAGTATTCTGTCATAAAAATGTATCCCAAGAGTAGAAGGTGGGTGCTGTTGACTAGCTAAATATCAGTTCAAAATTAGGTATCGCTAAACAAAGACCACCCTTTGTGAAGCTTTGCGCGAAAATCCTGAAACATAGCTAAATTCTGAAAACATAATTTATTTATTTATTTTTTACATTAAATATACTCAAACTGACTGGCTTTCGATTTGGCTCAATGTGGCCAGTGCCGGATTAAGGACATTTGGGTGGATCCCGAACTGAACTCCTGATTTTCGAAATCAACCATTCGTATGAATTAGATCAGCGTTTCTCAACCTTTGTTTTTGCTCGTGGCTCCCTTTTGAGTTTGATTTTTCTCTGTGGCCCCACCCTTCGTAGACGTTGTTACTTAGGAAAAAAGTTACTCTATTTCTACACTGTTGATTGATAATATATTTATAATATTATAATCGTATTTTTACAATATTGTATTGTTTTTAAATATTTTGTTTATGACATACTGTTTTCTTATGCCTGAAAACTTTGTTTGGTGTACAAAACTTGAAGATGGCTTTCATATGCGGAAACATCTGTTAGCTGAGTTCTTGCACATATCTTAAAATATAACGTTGATAAACGGAAACATCGGCACATGTAGATGTGTAGATCTTGAAAGTCGAGTTGTTCAAAACTTGAAATTAGCGTTGATAATTGGACCAA
>NW_013666917.1:63018-70081 GCF_000517525.1 Limulus polyphemus
ATCTTGCAGTCTTTGTGAAGTGCGACCTACGTAACGACATTCACACTGGCATGAGAATTCATAAATAACCATACTTTTCTGTGTGATAGATATCGCATCTTTGTATGTTGCAGGCAACAGCTTACGTGTGGAATAAGCACAGTAGGGGTTCACTGCAGGAAAACATTTAGTAATGGCTGTTTTCAATTGTTTTCAAATTTTGTTGAAATGTTACCAATCCACCAATCATGGTAGTTTTAGGTAAACAGGACACTTGTTAGGACCAACTTTTGGGGCAGTTGAGAAGCTCGCAATTTTCCTTGAAGTAATTTGATTGATGACATTTTCTGGATACCATTTTCTAGTAAAATAGTTTTAATTGTCTTTAATTCGAAATCTAGTTTAGATTTCGAACAGATAACTAGAGCCCGATGGACTGAAGTAGCAATAAGGTTCGTTTTGCGACTTTTGGGACTGAAAGAATCCCATCGTGTGTATTGTCCTGTAAAGGTAGGTTTTCTGTATATACTGGTGAGAAAACGAAAGTCAAATTACTTCAAGGAAAATTGCGAACTTCTCAGCTGCCCCCAAAACATTCACACATAACAGACAAACATTTTGATTTTTACTCGAGTACTTGTCGCTTCTGGTAATTTCTGAGCTGAAGGGGATACGGGGAGAAGGGAACCTTTGATTGAATTTTAAATTATAAATATTTTATTCGGGCAGTGAAGTTTTGGTGGCTCACTCAGAATTTACTGTGGCCCCCTAATTTTCCGTCATTCACGTGTGGCCCCCTAGAAACATGGCTTGGCCCGCGTTGAGAAACACTGAATTAGAGAGCTAATCATTTATGGTATAAGAAACTTTTAATACGTAATATGTAGAGCTCAGCACAAACAACCAGCTCAAAAATTCCTGCAAAATGCACTATGAATTATATTATATAATTAACTGCTTTTTATGAAGCAACCTCTATTTCAAACGTTGGCTAGATAACATACAAAATACTAATATTAATATTTATAATAAATATAAAGTAGCAACAACGAATGTTTTGTTAAATGGCCGAGCAAATTCTTATGAAAGAATAAACCGTAAGAACATGTTAATTAAAAATGACAAAACAGATTTAAATGAAACGACTAAAATCGCTGTTGTCATAGTGACAGAGTTGCAAACATGTATTTTTCAACGAGACAAGCAGTTTTTGGCTATTTTATTTTTATTTTTCTCAAAGTTGAGAGGTCTTTTGCAACGATTTGCGTCCTCCTGTTAATTTAGAATATGTTAATTAAAATTACAAAATAGGTTTATGTGAAACTAGTAAAACTGCTGTTGTCATAGTACACAGTTGCAAACATATATTCTTCAACGAGACATCCAGATTTTTAATGATTTTTTTATTTGTTTTCTCATAGTCGAGAGGCCCTTCGATCCGAGACATTTGCAACAATTTGTCTCCTCCTGTTAATCTGGCCCTGATTATGGCTTAAACTAAGTTTTATATATGTTACGTGGCACTGTAGTTGATTTTTTCTCTTGTATATTATTTCACTAAATCATTATATACCTTGACATAGACGCTCAGCGATATTGTGTTCCAAATGATTGTTAAGCATTTTGGATTTCTTTCTTCAATTTTCTACATGCATTTTAAGCAATAGATGGCGCTACATGTCATTTATAGTATTTTACAAATGTTTATATAATTATTTTTTCGTTAGCTGTATACTAGATTGATCTCACTAATGTTGCCATTTGATTTCTTTCTGCAATTTTCGACATTCATTTTAACGAAAACATTGCAATAGATGGCGCTACATGACATTCATCGTCCTTTACAAATGTTTATATATTATCTTTTCGTGATTTGTATAATAGATTGAACTCACTAATGTTGCCATTTATTTTGCTTCTTGCTTGATAATGTATTAGGTAGTGGTACACCTGCTTTTTAATCTCACGTGGTTCCTTTTTTTGAGCCTCTTTTTTTCTCTCTCTCTTTTTCTACAGAAGGCATGATGGAGGCGATAAGAAAATCTAGAAGTTGATTTGAGGACATGCGCAGTTGACGCTTGAAGCTGACCTCCATGTTTTTTGCCACAACAAATTTGACATGACTACTATAATAAAACCACGATTCCAAACAATTTCAAGATTTCACAATTTGTTTATAGTACCATGATGTAATAATTAATGAAATAACACACAAAACCCTTAGCTCATTATAACAAAATGATGATTGTTTTAGATGTTAGAAAACATTAATATAGAGACACCTGTAGAAGGATTAGCATATAAACAACATAAAATGTCACGTGACACAAGAGTAAACACGTCTCTTTATTTACTCCCCTTCCCTACAATTATTTTGACAAGTTGCCAAGCAACAAGTTATTGTACAATAAATTGATCCACCAGTTATTTTTTTCATAATTCTCTTTCTTTTCATTTAACTTATGATGATCGTAATAGAATATTCTTGCAAATTGGTTGCGACTAATTATACAGTTTTGATCATTTATTTGTTCTTTCTTAATTCGTCTTTTTTCTCTTTAAATCGAAGCTCAGAATAATTAGGTATCCTGCTCCTGGTGGGCGTTGAGTGTTATCTAAATGTATGTCCATTACTCAACAAGTTTGAATTTAAAACATGGCAGGTGATATAAAACTATTTCTGTTAATGCTCGGTATGTAAGGGTTAGGTTAGACTACTTGAGGGTGTTTATCAACTAAATAGTTTCTTCGTGAGTCAGCAGCAGCTAGTTGGTGCTCTTAAAACTAGTTTCTCATACATCTTTGTTTCCATCTTGTATTAAAATATGAATGAATAAAAAAATATTTCAGTTTCTAAACATTGCCGTTGCTTGCTTATTTGTAAGGTTTACACACAGGCGTCGCCACGGGATAAATTTAGAAAGGTAGGAGTGAGGGAAAACGTGCAAAAGCGAGGGGGGGGGGGGTCCTTGAACAAGATTTGCATCTTGAGCGCTAATATTACACACTAATGTTACAAGATTTGCAGGAAGTCTGGAGCATCTTGAGCACTAATATTACACACTAATATTTTGAACCGAAATACCGAAAGACCGAACTCGTACCCAAACAGATAACAAAAACGTGTTAGATCTGTATGCTGGGTACTTGTTCAAATGGAAAATTCCCGGGTATTTAAACGATTTACCCAACATTGTATAAAATCATTAAGGAGAGGAAATACATGAATCATCCCTCAGTCAAACAGGATAGTGTCCCATTTTAATGTAATGTTCTGCCTGGGTTATAAATAACTATAGATAGAGTCCCTTATTCATGTAATGTTCCCAGTAGGCTAGAAACAACTGGGCAATGTCCTGCATTGTCCTGAGTATTTTCATTCCTTATCTACAACATAACAGTCTAAGATATTATATTCATGACTTCGTGTAACGTCCAACTGAGCACAGCGGCATATCCGTGGACTTACAACGCTAGAAACCAGGTTTCGATACTTGTGGGGGGCAGAGCACAGATAGCCCATTGTGTAGCTTTGTGCTCGACTTTAAACAAACAAACTTATTATTAAGCTTTCTTATATACATTTGTACACATTTTTGATGCGCATAGTTAGTTTGTTAAAAACTTCTACTATCATTATTATGTATATATTAAAGCTATTAGACACCCGTCAGTGTGTAGATTTTAGTTATTTTAATCTATTTTTTTTAGTTTGAATGAACTAATTGATAAATAATGTTTTGCAAGAAGACTTGGTTATTTCATTGCCGGTGGGTATATACTAGAACACTACCATGTGAATTTGGAATGCTGTACCACCGTGAAGAAAGAGTAATCTTCACAGAATTTACCATTTTCAAGTTTCAGATAAGCAATGAAATATTAAATAATGTTTTTGTTTATCATTTCGTATCGAAGAGTAAACTTGACACTGGGAAAGTTGTTTATCTAATAAAGCGACAGTTAAAGAGTTAAACAAGTAGATACCTTATAAAAAATGAATATTTAAAGACTTATTTTAATAATAGTGTCTCCCGGTGGATCAGCGGTAAGTTTACAAAATTGCAACTCTAAAATCCGGGGTTTGATTCCCCGCAGTAGAAACAGTAGATAACCGAATGTGGTTTTGTTCTAAGAACAAACAAACAAATAATAGTGACATAGTCTTTCCAGAAGCAGAAGCGTCACCTTTTACCATAGATCTAAATCTTTTTAACCCATTCACGATATTAGGAAAGTACTAGGAATGCTTATGAAGTAGAAAATGTTCCTTTTTGACTGAGTAAACTCGGAATGATTATATGATAACAAGATCCGTGTCCTGTCATGGTGGTAAACTCGGAATGATTATATGATAACAAGATCTGTGTCCTGTCATGGTGGTAAACTCGGAATGATTATATGATAATAAGATCTGTGTTCTGTCATGGTAATAAACACGGAATGGTTATGTGAAGAAAATATACTGCCCCGTCATGGTGGTAAACTAGAAATGATTATATGATAGCAAGATCCGTGTCCTGTCATGGTGGTAAACTAGGAATGATTATATTATAACAAGATCTGTGTTCTGTCATGGTAATAAACACGGAATGGTTATGTGAAGAAAATATACTGCTCCGTCATGGTGGTAAACTCGGAATGATTATATGATAACAAGATATGTGTCCTGTCATGGTAATAAACACGAAATGGTTATGTGAAGAAAATATACTGCTCCGTCATGGTGGTAAACTCGGAATGATTATATGATAACAAGATATGTGTCCTGTCATGGTGGTAAACTAGGAATGATTATATTATAACAAGATCTGTGTTCTGTCATGGTAATAAACACGGAATAGTTATGTGAAGAAAATATGTTGTCCCGTCATGGTGGTAAACTCGGAATGATTATATGATAACAAGCATTCCTAGTTTACCACCATGACAGAACACAGATGTGTCCTGTCATGGTGGTAAACTCGGAATGATTATATGATAACAAGATCTGTGTTCTGTCATGGTGGTAAACTAGGAATGGTTATAAGAACAAAATATGTTGTCCCGTCATGGTGGTGAACTCGGAATGATTATGAGGACAAGATATGTGGTTCTGTCATGGTGGTAAATTCGAAATGGATATGAGAACAATATATTTCTTTTTTCAGAGCCATATTGCTGGTTACATTAGTTAAATGTGCTATTTTTGAATGCTTTTCCGAGATTACATCCTCAAGGTAGGAAGCAATAGTTCGGAACAGGGTTTCTTTTTAGGAAGCAAAGTTCGGAGCAAGATTTCTCTTTAGGAAGGAATAGTTTGGAACATAGTTTCACTTTAGGAAGAAATGGTTCAGAGCAAGGTTTTTCTTTAGGAGGGAATAGTTCAGGGAAGGGTTTTTCTTTAGGAACGAACAGTTCGGAGCAGGATTTCACTTTACGAAGAATAGTTCAGAGCAGAGTATCACTGTACGAAGGAATAGTTCGAAGCAAAGTTTCACTTTAGGAAAGACAAATTCGAAGCAGTCAGTCTTCGACGTAGGATGGCTATGATAAGAAGGACCGCGATGGTATATAACTGTTTGACTTTGCTCTTGTATGTAATTATTTCTGCCCAGAAAACTAAACTGTGCGACTTCCTGTTTATATTCGGATATCATTTTAACTTGGAAATTCATGCTGAAATGCCTTTACACAGAAACTGTTTATCTTTGCAGTTTAATAGCATTTTCTTTCGTTTATAATCAAAACACTGACAAGTTCTATACTCTATGGGGCGAGGAGTCATAGGAACAATCAAAACACTGACAAGTTCTATACTCTATGGGGCGAGGAGTCATAGGAACAGATTATAATTAGTTTTCCCTCTACGCTACTTAAAAGCTGTATTGCTCGATGGTTTTTCAGTGCTGATTAACTGTAGACCTGTTTCATTATTTTGATTATTCCACAGGACTTGTAGACTACGCCTAGTGTTAAGACATTTATTTCATGATCTCAGGTTCACAATGAATGAAGACAATTTCGTTGTCTAGTGTGACTCATGCAAAATCCATTGCTTAAAACCGCCTTCCGTCTTGGTCATCTAGTCTAGACACGTTTAATAACCTTATAATCATGTTGTTACCGCTTTGCTAGCTTGGAAAAGTACACAACACAACCTTCAAATAACATATTTCCACGTTAGTTATTAATGTTATTCTTGCGCTTACTTATCTGTTGTATTTATAAAGGATCTTGAAAAATCATTTTAAAAAATATAGTTTCAAATAACACCTCCACGGAATGCAATATTTATAAACGTGACTTTTGTAGATGCTCCAAATAATGATTATTTTCATTTATGTAAAATGTATGCGATTATTATTATTTTGTTGTTGTTAAGTATAATCGTACTGGTTCTGGTTGGGCTTGTTAAAGATTATACAACATGTGATAAGAATTTAAAATTTTAAAGCGTATTATTTGCTCTGGTGTATTTTACGACCGGCTACATTTTAATCCTGGATTGTCAGAGAGGGTGAGACATAAACGTTCTGAATACATAATGCTCGTTGTCATTAGTAAGGATTGTTTTAAATAATTTATAAGTCCCAAGAAATGTCATTTCTTATTGTTTGTTGAACTGTCATATTTTTGTGTTTTACTTGTCTGTTCTTGTCAGTTGACCGACCTGTATTGTTCGGAGTAAAATAAATAAATAAAATTGACACGTTTACATGTTCTTGCTAAGAGGTGATTTATGATGAAATATGGTCACTGAACAATAGTTGTTTGAGGTGTTATATAGGGTAGTTTTATTAAAAAGAACTATTACTTCAAAGTCCATATGTGAGAAAATGAACAGAATTATGTTTCAGACTTTTTGTTATTAGAGCTGTGAAGGTGGAATTTATTAATTTTGTTTGTTGTTAAGCGTAAAGCTACACACATAATGGGCTATCGGTCCTGTGTCCACCACATGTATCGAAACTGGATTTTTAGCGTTTTAAGCCTTCATACTTACCGTTGTGCAGGATTTATTAATCCTTAGTTGTCAGGAGTTAATGCTATTTTAAGCATTTAGTCTTAATTTTGCAAGTCTTTATCATTTAGTGTAAAATTA
>NW_013666917.1:71081-74724 GCF_000517525.1 Limulus polyphemus
GCTCGGTAAAATGTGATTTTTTTTTTAAGTTTCCCACCCAAAGATAAATCATAGAACAAAACGAACCTCTCTGTTTAACTGCTGAAAACGACGTATAAAAAGATGGAATTTAAAATAATTTTTCAACTCAAGTTATTTCGTTGTACTAGTAGCCTTCAGAATGACCGCTGAAAGATACTTAAGGCAAACTAATATTGAATAAGTGACTAGAGACAGGTAGAAAACAACCTGGTATCTTTTGGTAACGTAATGAAAAACACGTGTGGTAATGAACACTGTCGGTAGTTATATTATGTATGTGGTTCATCGTGAGGTTATGTCTGTCATTGTGCGTGATGGTGAGGCAGTAAAGATTTGTTTGTTTGTTAAGCACGAAGATACACAGTGTCCTATCTGTGGTCTGCCCATAGTGGATATCTGCGGTTTTATACCGCTAGAACTCGGGTTTCGGTACCCGTGGTGGGCAGAGCACAGATAGCCCTTTGTATAGCTTTGTGCTTAATAACAAACAACAACATATTTCCGTTATAAGATCTCAGAGTTACCGCTGATCCACCGGGAGCAGTACTAAAGAAGGGTGCGACTTAAATTAATCCCAACTCCTTCAAAATGCAGTTTCTCAAAAATACGCGTCCAATGTAGACAAGATTTCCTGCTCTGGTAGAGTCACTGAAGCATTTCGCTATATTTGATTGAAATAAGAAAAGAAAAAGAGAAACGAAAGCACTGATTATAATCATAAACATTCTAAACAATTCTCAAGTTATGCCCATGCGACTAGAGCGAATTTAACATATTTGCAGACTTTTATTTATTGTAAGAATAGTTCATAGTATCTGAATAAAATATCCTAGTATTCCTGGGGTGACATCTATCGGTGGTGGTTATCACCATCGTCTCCTTACCTTCATCTATTCATGAATAAATATCCCTGTTTTGCTGGTACCTCTATTAATTAGAATTTATGGGAAGATATAAAAAGGGTTGAATCCTAGAACTATGAAGAGTGCCACCAGGTGTCACTCTTTCTCTTCTTCACCAGATAGTGTGAGGTTCTGTAGAATAAATCTTGTGCTCCCTGTCAGGAACCTTTGATTTTAAGTATAGATAAACGTAAAATAACAAATGCGGGTATTGCGTTGTCTATCCAAGGTCAAGACTACACAGCTCTTTCTGTTTTGTTTTTGAAAATATTTTCTGGAACACGAATCCAGAAACGATGTCGCTTTCGAATTAATGGTAGTTCTTGTCCATTGAACGTGTCAACATTTCTGTATTTATGCAGCCGTAACTCTAGTAACAGAGGGCAGAGGGCGTCAAGCGCACCGTCGCTGTCTTTTCATTTTTTGGCCCAGCCCTTGAATTTTCATTGAAGGCAATTAAAATTCACTCTGCGCTGTCTAGGTCTTGTGACGCTTTACGTTATAGCGACCCCATTACTCACACCTGCTTAGTTGCTAACGTACCTGGGACTGATTTCAGAGCTTAAGTACAGGATGGTTGTCTGCTCAAGAGTAAAGAATCATTGGTATCTTAGTTTCTTCACCGCTAGTACAAGAGATATTGCTATAACAAAACAATGATTCCGAAAGCTTATAAAACTATTGTACACCGAGTTCTAAATGCAAATAAATCAACCTGACTGAAAATTATTCCTAAAATACCAGAATATTAAACGGGCATTTGATTATAAAAATATGCAAATAACAGTTTTCTGCGGGAAACTGTGTACTGAAGGTTTTTTTTTATTTTTTGTAGATGTAATGTATCATTATTATTTCGTTGGAGTCACTCTCAACATCCCAAACGATTTTTTAATCAAGATTAATATTAATAACCATAAACCATTTTTGGTAAAATCGTATTTGATTGTTATTATCGTTTTTTTTTTAGATGGAGTAGCTACCAACATCAACAACTTTTTAAATCAAGATTGATATTAATAACCATGCTTTGAATATGAATAGAGCAACAATGAATCACTATGACAAATATCTAATGATTTGTGATAATAGTTTCAGAAATGCCAACTCAAACCAAGATTCGTTTAGTTTTATGTTAATTAGGTCTAATACACGAGACATAAACTTGATGTGCGTTTTTCTTTATTGCCTTTAATTAATTATTATTTATCTATTACAGTAAGCTCGGTCCTCAAAGGTCTTTCTCACTCAATAGAAAACCTCTGCTGGAAAAGAAATGCACCAAGTCGACTAAACTTTCTTTAATCATTCTGTACATGATTTGATTTATTATCTGATTTGATGTGGCTTTTAATCAAAGTTGCGGAAAATGTTATTAGGATTCATTATTCAGTTGGACAACCGCGATATTAGCCTGGACTCGGCATGTTATAAACTCCACAAGACAGTGGACAGGGTCACCGAGAGTTATTCCGGGCCCGGGGGTAATCATGTACACATGGGCTTCCACAATATCAGTTAACTATAAAATGCAACTTTCCTGGCATTTTCTCGGCTGTCAATCATTTTTTTAGCAAAAGTCTATGTATATTATTGAGGATGATTGTCATCGTGATGAGAAAAATTAAATGACATTCATCGTAAGACTCACAAAGTTCACTACTTAATGCCTCGTAAACAAATTGAACACTACTGGCTTCACAGACTCGCTAAGATCTAACTTCTAAGTACGAATTTGCTGGTTATACTTAATATAATTCTTTATTTATGTTACCTCATTTCTTTATTTGCTTTTGTACGGACCCCCTGCTGCCCCCGGGTCTGGGGGTAATCCCCCGTTACCCCTCCCCCTTTATCGGCGATCCTGACAGTGGAAGTTGTTGTGTTCGATTATAGTATCCTTGTTCGAGGAGTATGGTCAGCAGCTGGTTCACCTAATATGTCAGAGAATTATGGTAGTGACTGCGACGGTCAAGATCATTCCGAAGATATTTAATGGTATTGAGACCTGGTCATTGTGTTTGACAAGGAAAATGACAAAAGCACACTTTAATGCTTTTCGAACTAATCTCGGATATCATAAGAGCGGATTGTTGCATTATCATCTTGAAAGAACTTTTGTCTATTAGAGTGTAAATGCAACATTTTGGTGTGGACACTGCTTGTCACCAATGTTCAAGAATACTTTGAACATTATTAATCCTTCTAAAATGATAAATATATTCAATCAATGTTTGAAAACCTTACGCACACCATTACACCACCTCCAGCAGGTTTTACTCTCAGAATAATACAAGCATGGCCTAGTGTCTTATGTGATTTATTGTTCTTTATTTGTATAAATATGACCGACACATTAACCTTACGGTTATTCGATGTCTATAATTTGTACCGTGCTTTTCTTTTGTATTTGAAATAGACAGTGCTCAGACTGGTTTTCAGCTGCTCTATGACAAGTTTTGTAAAGTATTTCGGTTGGTGTGATTGGAACCTTGTTTCCTTGATTTGTGTTATACTTGCGTTTGTCGGCCACTAAATATTTTAGTTATCTTGGGTATTGCTTTTTGACATTATGTAGTTTTTACAAGTTTCTTATGTAAAATTAGGTTCAGTAATATACAAGTTACTTTTCAGCTCTGGCCTGCAACAGAAATCACTTAGATCAAATTTAAAAAAAAAAAAGATACTTGAGAAAAGAAGGGTGTTTAATGAGCTATAAT
>NW_013666917.1:75724-77360 GCF_000517525.1 Limulus polyphemus
CAAAATGCTAAGACTTGACTTCGGATAAAGTTAGAATAGGGCTGAATAAACACTGGAAACATTTATCTCAAATTAAACTGGGATTATGTGTATAGTTATAACATTAGATAACACTGCAGTAAAATGTTAACGTCAGACAAAATGCTAAGACTTGACTTCGGATAAAGTTAGAATAGGGCTGAATAAACACTGGAAACATTTATCTCAAATTAAACTGGGATTATGTGTATAGTTATAACATTAGATAACACTGCAGTAAAATGTTAACGTCAGACAAAATGCTAAGACTTGACTTCGGATAAAGTTAGAATAGGGCTGAACAAACACTGGAAACATTTATCTCAAATTAAACTGGGATTATGTGTATAGTTATAACATTAGATAACACTGCAGTAAAATGTTAACGTCAGACAAAATGCTAAGACTTGACTTCGGATAAAGTTAGAATAGGGCTGAACAAACAATGGAAACATTTATCTCAAAATGGCTAATGTGTCATTAAGCACTACATATATCAAAGACAGCAGTATAACCAGTTCAACTTATCAGCAATGTGTTGGATTGTTAGAAGAGAACCCATCCACAAAAGCCACCTCAAAGTCCTTCTGAGAAGTTGTAGCAAGAAAGTCTGGTATCTAGAATGTTATATAATAAGATCTGGCGACAGGGTACCGTTTACTTCATGGTTTCACCCTACCCCCTCGCTCTGCACACAAGCTTGCATCGGCTCGTGTAGAGTGAATAGATGTATGGTCATCTCGAAAGGGACCATTACCACCAGGACAAAGTGCTACCCCCACAAGGTGGAACTGGCACCTTGTTGAGATGAGTTCTATTCCTAACTTTCAGTTCAGTTATTGGATCAGTCATATGTCTGCTCCTTTTACTTTTGTTTTTTTAGCCCATGCTGTTCACACTTCACCAGTTGTTTGGTCTTGATTAAAAATGCCTTTCTCAGATTGTCTTTTATTGTCATCCCTCTTTCAGTGTTTATTAGATCTTTACTTGTTGTTTGTGGGTGAAACATTAGAGTTTGATAACCCTAATATGCACAATCTTTGGACACATTGGAATTGAGTTGCATATGATACGCTTGTTTAGTGTGAGGATTGGCTAGGAAGGAGTTTAAGAACTTATTCAAACTAATAAGTGTTTCCACTTTCTTGTCCAACTTGTGTATGATAAACTATAAAAGTTTATACACTTTTAAAGGTGGAAACATGTGAAAGACACAAGAAAGAATAAAACAGTTTTGATCTATAGAAACTGAGAAAGTTTAAATGGCATGAAGTACAGGCAATCCTATAGAACCAAATTTGAGAATTTTGAACCGCCTAATTAACTATCGTAACCTTTTAAAAGTTAAGCTGGATTGTACCTATGTATAAAAAAATATGGCAGTACCACATTTGATAAGTTGGAACAGCCTAATTAACTATCGTAACCTTTTTAAAGTTAAGCTGGATTGTACTTACGTTAATTAACTATCGTAACCCTTTTAATATTAGGCTGGATTGTACTTACGTTAATTAACTAGCGTAACCCTTTTAAAGTTAAGCTGGATTGTACTTACGTTAATTAACTATCGTAACCCTTTTAAAGTTAAGCTGGATTGTACTTACGTTAATTAACTATC
>NW_013666917.1:78048-89990 GCF_000517525.1 Limulus polyphemus
TTAATTAACTATCGCAACCCTTTAAAAGCTAAGCTGGATTGTACTTACGTTAATTAACTATCGTAACCCTTTAAAAGCTAAGCTAGATTCTTACGTTAATTAACTATCGCAACCATTTAAAAGCTAAGCTGGATTGTACTTACGTTAATTAACTATCGCAACCCTTTAAAAGCTAAGCTGGATTGTACTTACGTTAATTAACTATCGCAACCCTTTAAAAGCTAAGCTGGATTGTACTTACGTTAATTAACTATCGCAACCTTTTAAAAGTTAAGCTGGATTGTACTTACGTTAATTAACTATCGCAACCATTTAAAAGCTAAGCTGGCGTTAATTAACGTAAGTACAATCCAGCTTAGCTATCGCAACCTTTTAAAAGTTAAGCTGGATTGTACTTACGTTTACAAAACACGACAAACGTATGTCACTATAAAATATGAAAAACCATGATAACATATAATTTGGTAATGTTTATTTTGTCATATGTTTAAAATTTGAAATACATATGTTATCAAAATAGACTAAGGAATCTGATTTTGAAAAGTGTACAACTATAAAAAATATAAGTTCGGTTTAAATTACACTTCTTAAATATCTGTTTGCTTTCCGATGTGTTATTATTTTGGTTAAAAGAAAAATTCTATATGTCAGGAAATCAGTGGTACAATTGAAGGTTATTACACAAGTTTTTTTTTCCTTTTTTGTAACAGAAACGTTTCAATACATAACGAATATTTAGGCGAATAAAAAAACACAACAAAAAAGGAGAAACATAGTAAGTAAAACTATTCGGGTAAGTCTTAAAAGTTGCCTTACAGTTAAAGTGTGTTAGAATTAAACAACTGTAAGCATATGGAGTTACTATGGATATCATGAAACTTTCATTGCAGCCTTTAGTGTTAAGTTACACTTGTCAGTACTGATGTGGAATGCATGGCCTGGTGGTTAGGGTACTCGACGTGTAACCTATGGCTCGCACTTTCAGCCGTGGAGCAATCAAATCCCGCTTTTCGTTAGTAAAAGAGAAACTCAAGAGTTGGCGGTGGGTGATGTTGACTAGCTGATTTCCCTCTAGTACAGTGCTTCCCAAACTTCAGTCATACGCGTACCACCTTCTTGATTTTTGCCATATCTGCGTACCACCTGAAATATTATTTACGTTTTACTTAATATTTTTCTTTAAATCGACTCACTTTTTATTCAAATACATTTATTTTGAAAGGAAATTTCATAACACTAGGATAAATGGAAAACCAGTATCATTTACCGTAATATATTTCAAAACATTATTTTTATCATCTCAAAATGACATTGTTATAACAAAGCGGAACAGATGACGCGCACGCCCTCTGAATAATAGCGAATGTTTAATTGTCGGCAGATAATGTAATAACCGCGTTAATTTTTTTTTTGTTTTGAGAATTTGTTTATAATACCCATTAAAATAGATATATAACTATTAAAATAAAAAAGTCGTCCGCGTACCACCTAAAATCATCTCGTGTACCACCAGAGGTACGCGTACCACACTTTGGGAAACACTGCTCTAGTCTATCGCTTCTAAATTAGGGATAGCTGTCGCAGATAGCCCTCGTGTAGCTTTGTTCGAAATTCAATAACTAACATACAAATCACATGGACTGTTATAATGTAATAGCCGTACAACAAAACTATCTTTGTATGGGAATTTATAAACTCGTGCGAAATGTGTACGGTACGTATGTTTTTCACAAGTGCATCGACTTGATATCATTTGACGGGTATAAATGTCTTACCCCTTATAGTCTGACCGTACCTTATGGCTTTTATCTTATTTTTTTTCCTGTTCTTCCCGGAATGTGCCAAAGATGAAACATTTTAAACACAGAACATCAGGTATTGTTAGCTGGTTACTCAAGATAGTTCCTGTAGGGGGTTTCCCTAGGGTTAATAAACTTGGCCAGAGATAAGAAAGAGAAATTATCTTAGTACTGAACCGGTAGTCGTGGTTTAGAGTTTAACGTTGTTTGAACTTAGAGTTTGTTTTATTGAACGCATTACTTACGGGGGTTCCCCTAGGTGCGAGTAAAATCACCTAACTTTGGAAAGTAAAATCTTCCGAAGGCAGAACTAGTAGTAAATATTTTTGTCGTTGAACAGGTAATATTTTCCAAAGACTAAACAAATAAGTAAAGATTTATCGTTGAATAGGTAAAAGCTATCCAAAAGCTGAGCTAATAAGAGATGGTTTGATATTGAACAAGTAAAGTCTTCCAAAAAATGAACCAATAAGAAAGAGTCTGACTTTGAACAAGTAAAATTTTCCAAAGGATGAACCAGTAGGAAAAGGCCTGATGTTGAACAAGTAAAATTTTCAAAAGCTTAGCCAATAACAAATACAATCTTTCAAAAGCTGAACTAATAGATAAATGCCTTGTTCGAACAGGTAAAATATTCTAATAACTGAGTTAGAAACAACTCTGGTTGAGATAATAGGAAAAGATCTGGTTGAACAGGTAGAGTATTCCAAAGGTTGAGCTAATAGGAAAAAGGTCTAGTTGAACAGGTAGAGTATTCCAAAGGTTGAGCTAATAGGAAAAGGTCGAGTTGAATAGGTGAGTATTCCAAAGGTTGAGCTAACAGAAAAAAGTCTGGTTGAATAAGTAGTCTTCCAAAGGTTGAGCTAATAGAAAACGGTCTGGTTGAATAAATAAAGTCTTCTAAAGGTTGGGCTAATAGAAAGGTCTGTTTGAACAGATAGAGTATTCCAAAGGTTGAGCTAATAGGAAAAGGTCTAAAGGCTGAGTTAATAATTAAAGGGTTTGGTGTACTACAAATAATGATTATACTGTGTAATTCTCATGTTTATATATTAAATCAAGACATTCCAACTTGTATATAATTACACACATCATGCTTCTCAGCTTTGAAATCGGTCTTTTCTGTATAGCCTTTTTAAGAACGGAAGATTTAATTTCTTTTATCCTCGAATTACCTTTTAAGGATACAACGGTATATGTTACTTTCTGTTGATTTCATAGACAGTTATGCAAGTCATCATGGCCAATAAGACTTCAATAACAACTATGTATATTTTTAACTCTTGTGTTAACTCCCACTTCTTGGTCGTGTGTGTTATGGCCACTAATACATAGACTGTAATATCTTTAGTTACACTTACTTTCACTTGTCCACCTAACACACAGCTCTTAACACATTTGATGGATAATACACTAGACATCGTTATCAGCAGTTGTGAAAAAGTATATAAAGAAAGGTAAAACAGGTGTCGTTATCTTTACTCTCATCCCTAGAGGGAGGAAGGTCGTGACCGACCCGCCATCTAGTGGAGCCATGGCCTTGGGATGAATGATGTGACATTTTTTTCCATTAATCGTATTAACGCCGACTGGTTTTGACACCTCGATGAAGGCTGTGAGTGGGTGTACTTGGGAGTGCTTGAGGGGTGTGAAACCATAATCATAGCTCACCCGTTTAGTATAACAAAACAGACTCTGTTCAACAAATATGCAGGACTTCTTTTCGAAACTAAATCATTTATAAACAGCCTTTAATCGTCGAACTGTTCATTAGATCTTGTCTTTGCTTTAAGTAGTAAATTACAAGTTTGAACAGAATCCAAAGTTGTGACAAAAATAGATAACAAAAAAAGAGAGTTGGTTTTAAAGAACAAGATTTCTGCAAACTTTAAATGTAAAATAAATAAAAAAACATTAAAAGGGTTTTTACAAAAGAAATAACAAGTAACCTTCTTCTTTTAATTCAGAAAACTTAACAGTGTGTAAAAGAACAAAATACCCACTGTGTTTAGTTTTCACATCAGTATTTTTTTGTTTGTTGTTAAGTGCAAAGCTCTAAAATAAAATATCTGCACTTTGCCCACCGCCGTTATCGAAACCCAATTTTTAGCGTCATAAGCCCTCAGATTGTTTCATATTAAGAAAGCTGTTGGAACAATTTAATTGATCCAGAGAAACTAAATTGAAATGTTTATGTTATATAAGTACAATATAAAGCTAGAAAATAGGTTTATAGAATTTGGTACGAACGTGTATTAGATGTTTATGTTATATAAGTATAATATAAAGCTAGAAAATAGTTTTATAGAATTTAGTACGAACGTGTATTAGATGTTTATGACAAATATTCACGTAGAAAATACCACACATTTTACAAACTCTTATAATCCAGTTGAGGGTTACCCTTTAAAAAATATCTCATTTTCTCGCGACTTAAAAAAAGTTTCTTTACTATGAGTTCGTATAAATTAGGCTAATAATCTCTTTTAGCCGATAGCTTATTATAACGACAGCATCTAATTACAACCTGACCATAATTAATCACTCACGTGCATTTAGACGTATGCGTAGGCACATTATAATGTTCATGCAGGGAAACAGAGGGATTTTCCAAGCCCTAATAAGGGCAAAAGACTCTCATACGATTTTTTCACATTTTCAGCCACAAGGGGGCGGAGACAGCTTAAACATAGATTAATTTTGCAGGCAAATAAGGTGGGCACCGTAGATTCCATTTAGGATATATGAACTCTAGTATGTTGTCAGTTTTGTATATTTATATGTAACTCATTTTCTATAGATCATTGATCCCATCAGAGTTAAGTTAGGCCAAAGAATGCGGATAGTATATTTTTACTGCCCCCTTGTTAATTTACTATTCATTCGAGGTTACACCTTTTTTGAATAGCACAATTATTTCAGGTTCTTTGAATCCAGACTTTCTGCTTGGTGTAGCTGTGCTTGTTTTATTTTCCTTAATTCCTTTTACGAGCAGTTTTTGTAGAAGACACCTTATTTTCTAAACTTACATAGTAACGTTTTAGAGAAAAGTGGAAAAACTGGATTTGGAATTTTTGTATTTATAAGATAAACACTTGATAACACGGAAAGAGGAAATAATGTTATTATCCAAAAGAAAAAAAGATTGTCGTCTGCTAAGTTGTTTGAAATTACCCGTATGTTTCTGCGGAACGTATAACTAACTAAATAATTGCCAAACGACATTTAATGTCTGTTCAAACTTTTTTGTCATTTTGATACATGAAAGACCTCTCTTTCCCTCGTCCCCCCGGTGCGTCAGCAATAAGTTTACGGACTTACACCACCAAAATTCGGGGTTCGATTCCCCCTTGGTGGACACAGCGCAGATATATATATATATATATATATAGTTTGTGTGCACGAAAATAACTAGACTTTATATCTGCATTACAAAATAAATATAACTTGATAGTGAGTGATTAGTTGGATGTCATCAAAGACATAAGAAGGCCCAAAAGTTTTGCGTGTCTTTCATATCGGGCTTGTTAATAATCATGGGATTTAAATCGTCGGCAGTTTGCTATTGTTTTAGTTATATAAATTCAGGGATTGTTAGTAAGACTTCTGTTATAAGTTACATTTTTACAGGCTTAGACAAGCCACATTAAAGATATATTATTTACGTATCCAGTCTAGCGTTTAGAATTGTATTTTCAGATGTAAAATTGCATTTGTATCTTAAAAGTCTGCAGACTAATAGTTTACGACCGATATTAAACGTCTACATATGAAAACTTTTCTTGAATTAGGTATTTTATTTTGAACAACCAACCTGTCAAATGTCTGGTCATGGTAAAAATCCGATTAAGATTTAAATCAAGATTTCACATTAGAATGATGCAAGTATCCCATTTATTCACCGTTCCAATATTTTCCTCTAAGTATTTATAAAAATATGAAAGCAAAGTTTTAATAAACACGAAGGAAAAATTATGATTTATTTTAAAAACTAACCTAACTGAATGATTGATTGTTTGTTTATAGTTAAGCGCAAAGTTACACAATGGGCTATCTGAGCTTTGCCCCCTCCCCCCCTTGGGTATCGAAGCCCGATTTTTAGCGCTATAAGACTTGAGATTTTCACTGAGTCACCGGAAAGAGAGGCCTCTGAGAGGGAGTGGGTGGGCTAACTGATACATACCTAGCCCAATTAAAACAAACTTATTTTAAGACAATCCCAATGAAAATTCCAATTAATGATTTATTTTAAATATATAGTTGCATTTCTTTGTTGTTGTTGCTGTTTCATTACAAAGATATACAATGAGTTATTTTTTCGCTCTGTCCACCAGGGGACTTAACCTTGGATTTTAGCGTTTTAAGTGGTTGGATTTTGATAAATATACGGTTGGATTTCTGTTAAACATATGCTTTAATTTCGTTAACAATATAGTTTACTTTCTGATAACAAGGTATTTGAATTTCTGTTAAATTTATTGTAAAATGTCCGTTAGATATATTACTGAATTTGATTTAAATATGTCGTTGTATTAGTTAAATACACACATTTGAGATTTTGTTAAATATATATTTAGTTATCAAATTGAATTTTTATACAATAAAAATCTTTCAAATGCGACTGTAGCTTTTTTCCAGAAAACTTTGTCTTCAAAATAAGGGTGCGTCTTATATTCCGAAAAATACGGAATTTAATTTCTTTAAAAAGTATGGTTTAATTTCTCTTAAATATATGGTTTAATTCCATTTAAAATATAGTTCAATTAGTTAGATATAGAGTTGAGTTTCTGTTAAAGATATATTTAATTTCTATAAAAAAATATGGTTTAATTTCTGTTAAATATATGGTTGAATTCCTTTATTCGCAATTATATTCCTCTTGTTACTGTATCGAGCCTGTAACCTTTAATAGAAGTAAAAACCTTCAGGAAGGCATGTTGGAGAGTCATACGTTTACCAGGTCACTACGATTAACTGAAACAGTTGTAAACTAGTCCAAAAAGATGACATAACTTGGATTTCAACATATAGTATGACACAACTATTTTATTTATTCATTATCCCAGTCCATCATTACAAATACTTACAGAATCAAAAGTTTCAACTACATACGGAGGAGTATCGCAATTTAGATTTATACTATTTATACTCTGGCATACAATAATTATTTCATCTTTTATTTTTCTTGGTACTTTAATTTAATTTGTATGTTTAAAGCAGATTTTAGTTATATTTAAAAATTGACGTAGGTAATACATAACTGATACCAATCATGTGGTATTTACCTACCATATCACATATATATATATATATAATTAAAAGGAAAAACGTTTAGGCCACGTTTATCTATCGAATTCATGGAATACAACATTTTTTCTAGAATCTTCCATTTCCGTAACCTGGCACTAGTTCATTAAAATCCGAGTTGTGTCCATAATGTATCAGCTAACTTGTTTTCCTTTAAACAGTCTAGTTGTCTTTCTTCAAGCTTTGTCCTTTTTATCTAGCCACGTGTTCTATAACGCAAGTTTTTAATAATCAGTGCTGTTGATGAAAGTATAAATGTTCTTAACTAACCTGACAGCTTGCTGTTTGTCAATAACTGAGAGTTTGAACAAATAACAAGTCTACTACGATAACACTTTCTTTCACAGAAGGTATAGATAATGTGCCTGGCTAACCATTTATTTATTATTAGTAACTATTAGGGGTACCGGAAAGTAATGTCGTTTTTGTTTTTTTTCCTTATATAGTAAATTTAAAGGTAAATATTTATTTTTCAATCAGGTACATAATCCCCATTATTATTATTATTCATAACAATATGCCATCTTTCAACCAAGCTTTCAATTCCTCGTTATAGAAGGAAGCTTCTTTTGAGACAAAGAATTCTACGAGACCAGTTTTGATGCCATTAATATTTCTGAAGGTCACTGATAAAGTGCTGTATAGATCTGAATAAACGGTAATCTGAAAAATAATATGATCTTTTTTCTGAGTCATTCTTGCAGAAGGTGGACTCGTATTGTCATGCTGCAAAGTGACCCCTTTTCTGTTGATCAATGCTGGAAGTTTTTGAATGAGAGCCTAGTGTAAACGGTCTAATTGTTGCCAATAAAGGTATGCAGTTATATTCGATTTCAATAACACAAAATGAATTATGCCGACTCTGTCCCACAAATGGCCAACAAGATTTTCTGCGGGTGTAAACTAGGTTTGGCTGTGGGAATTTGGTTCAGGCCAGGATTAAGCCAGGTTTTGATGCTGACATACAGAACCCATCTCTTGTAACAATCCGATGAAGAAATGTTTTTTTCTTCTCATGTCTGGTTATCAATGAATTGCAAATTGTTATGCGTTGGGCTTTGTTGTCATCTGACATTTTGTATGTAATCTAAACTCCTTGTCTATTGACCTTTCTGATTTGTTTAACATGTTTTTGAATGCTAGATCATTAAGAATTAAGTTTTACCGACAATTGTTGGATGGTTTGACGCGAGTCTGACTCATCCTCTGACCTCAGGAGGTTATTGTCCGACTCTACTGGTTTCCCTGAACGACGGCAATATGAGAGATCAAAATCACCTGACCTAAATTTTCTGAACCAACGCTGGCATTTGCGAACACTCAAAGCATTTTTATAACTCTCACAAATGTTTTTGATTGCCTCCGTTTATGAAATTCATAGAGCATGCAATGTCGAATGTGATTCTCGTTAGGAAAGTGGTCAGTCATTTTTTCTGATTAGAGGAAAACTATTTTTGTTAAAATAAATTTGATGAACAAGAAGTGTTATTTTGTCTATTAAATCCAATTCACCTGCAAAGAAACGGAAGCACGTAATTAGAAATATTTGAACTTAAGGTAACAAGAACGACATTACTTTCCTGTACCCCTAATAGATGTACTTCCGCAGGGTCCCCAGAAGTGTTCTCTTTCAAGAGTAAATAAAATCAACATTAAGAGTAACAAATATTTTTATCTCTTGCTTTTGAAGTTCATATGTCATACTGTGTTTTAGCTTACAGAGAGTATAATTATTCTCGTGCGCACGTTTTACTGATGTCATGACGGTGCAAATTGCAACGTTAAGCGTCCCTATATGACGTCATTTTAGTGTCTACTGACTGACTGACAGACAACACAATACTGTATAGTGGTGCGAATGGTTAAAACAGGTGAACCTTTCGGGGAAATAACGCATTAACATTTTATACTTAGAAACATTTCAGAAGACAAGAAATGGGAAAAATAGTTGAACTATGACCTCTTCTGTCTATTAATAGAGAAAAGGAACTGTACTAATATTCTGGGTTTTGATTGTTTTGTTTATACAGGTGTTTGCCATGCTGTTTCGGATGATATGGCTTGGTAAAGAGTAAGACCAGTAACAGTGTTTGGTATTTTCAACCGGAACGACATATTATGCAACATGTGGGCTAAACGGTCAGGGCAGAGACACTAAGGTTCAGGCATAGCCGTGCTTAATTTAGAACTATTGAAAAGAAGGAAGGGAAGTAGTCAGCAGCGTCCACTGCCTACGTGGCTACACTTAACCGGAGTAGTAAAACTGTTGTTTTTATAAATTCCTCGCAACTGAAAATGCAGAACGTGTTCAACGGCATAGTACAGGCTCGAACCAGTGGCGTAGCCAGGTTTTTCACTCGGAAGGGGGGGATTAAAAAGCTGAAATTGATCTAAATGTTTAATAAAATGGTCATTAAAATAAATCAAATCAAATAAAATAGTGTTTATAGAAGCTTTATTTTTTATTAAATAATACAAAACGAGCTTATTATATATCAAAGCTGAAAAATAATATGTGATCAATATGCCTAGATTTTTCAGGGGGTAGGGCCCCCTTGTCTACGCCTCTGGCTCGAACCTTGAATCTCCTGAACTGCAGCCAAACACGACAACCAATAGGCCACACCCGGTCCAAGACCAGCAAATGTGACAGTTGATATGATGGAACAAGTCACATATTGTTATAATAATAAACCCAAGTACTAATTCACTGTGATGAACAATGATTCCAATATTCAATATACTTTTACAATCTCACTTTGCTGTAATAGTAAATAGAACAAGACATCACTGAATATTCTTTATACTGTACAACTTATCTTGCTTTAAACGCTCTCTCTCTCTTTATCAATCCAATTATCATAAAGACGCATATTTAGATTTAACAATTATCACTGTGATCTTTTAAGTGCTTATTTTAAGTATGTCCGTCTACGAATTCTGAACCCATGGATGAAAGTAAAGGAGAATACGATATAATATGCCAACCACGTTATATCTGTATATAATAAATGGTTCATAAAATATTTACCAAGAAAAAGGAGCAGAAAGACAAACTTTAAATTGTTTTTTTTATCCTGGGAATATCCATCATTTTATAAAGAAAAATATACAAACGATAAATTTCAAGTCTATTTCCGACTTTTCAATAAGTCTTGTTTGTTTGCATATTCATTTACATATATTTAAATACAGAACAAAAACGATTGGAATGCCATCTTCTGTTAGAAAGCTCATTCCATCAAACTACCATGACACAAGGCACATACTTGTAGCGCCACCTGTAATTAACATCAATTGAGATTGATGTGTGACCTTGTGGCGTCTTCGTTATAGTAAACGTTGGGCATTGCTTTGTAGCTAGCGGGGAAAATTTCAGGAAAAACGTCATAGTTTATAAGTATCATTGTTGAATCAACGAGCAGAAATAACTAATGACACACAGGAAAAGAAAAGAACAAAAACGAAAAAAGTTTTGTAATGTACATCATTTGTATAATTTTGTCTGTTGGAATACACACAAGACGTTCAGTGAGTGGATACAAGTCTCTTCCCAGCTGAGTTTTCCTTCTTTCTCTTTTGCCAACAGTTGTTTGATTCAGATATTTTTATTTTCATATTCTCTTCAATAGCTTCTATAAATCAGTTTGTTTGTTTGTTTCAGGAATTCACGTGCAAGGCTAGACAATGACAAAGGCAGTTCAGTCAACAGTACCCACCACCAACTCTTGGGCTACTGTAGACCGAGTGAAAAGCGGGATTTGACTGTCACTCTAATATCACACCCACAGCCCCAAAGTGGGGAGCGATGTATATATGAGACAACGGGACGCGAGCCACGAATCTTTGGATCTACATCCGGGCATACTAATTGCAAGTCCATGTCCAGCTCATATAAATCAGAATCCAGCTTAATTCAGCATACCCTCATTCATTTTGTGTCGAAACCCTCTTATTATTATATTTCTGAAAATGAACCTTGACCTATTAACTTTTGAAACACACCTAATACAAAGTGGTGCATAGAATAGAAAACAAAACAATTATATGGTTGTAAGCTATAGTTTCAATGTTTTAATTTATATGTTAGCCAGAGAGCGCATGGGGCTAAGATTTAGTAAATTCAACTACGATTTAGATGAGTGTATTAGTTGTAAATACGAGAAAGCAGTTAATTAGAGTCAAGAGTGTCAGTCTGGTAATGAAGTATTTATTGAGAAGTTACTGAGTAGTGATTGAGAATTTAATGAGTAATCAGTCAGTTAGTTTAGTGTCACAAAGTTATCGCATGTATTTTGTTATTCGTTATTCAGTTACTTGGTGAGTTACGTGTGTGTGTGTCATTATCTATCAAAGTTAATTATTAGGTTAAGCATACGTGTTTTGCAGTTTATATTGAAACATTGTATTTGAATTTAGACCTATAGTACGTTTAGAGTTTATGTTGAAAAGTCTGTTTTTGAGCTTAGGCATACAATTTGTGTCAAAGTGAGCGTAGCCTGTAGCAAACATTATTGAAGAAATCAATAATTCGTGGACTTGACTTGTGATTACTTTTACCAAATAATCCAAAAGCACCTGATGGAATATAACATGTTACAACAATATAAATGTAATTAATGATTATGTTCCTTAATGAACAGTGATGTGGAATTTTGAGGCTCTTTTTGGAGTCAGTAAGCTTTTTCACTGTGGAAAAGGGCTTTATTATTCCACATAGTTTGTATGTTATTGTACATAAACACACATAAGATCAAATATTTCACCACCCTTCAAAAAACAAACAGTTACAGCAAACCTCCTCGTCACACCGAACATGCTCGCCCTTTCAGCCGT
>NW_013666917.1:90990-102917 GCF_000517525.1 Limulus polyphemus
AAAACAAACAAACAAGCAAACCTCCTAGCGACAAAAATCACAAATGAAATGTTTATTGTAGTGATGTCGTAAGCAACATGGAGTTGTTAATATTCTTTCGTATGCAACAGCGCATGATTAACTTGTTTGGTAGCTTGTCACATTATTTTATTGACATTATTGTTCGCAGTTTTTAAACAACAAAATATTTTGGGCTTGATAATTAGTTTGGATGATTTATTACTTAAAACCAGCACGCCCTCAACCGACGAGATCGTAAAGAGTAAGCAGCACTTTCGAATACACACACAGAAAAAAATATTCGTTAAAACTTGAATGAATTAAAGCGTTGTTGTTAAGGGCTTATGAAAAACAGCGCATTAAAATCCTCTTCACCACGCAGCCTAGAGTTTACTTGTCGTACCGACATCAGTCATAAATAACGTCTTCAGTATCTGTCATTGCAAGCGAAAAAGACATCACTACTTACAGTAGAGTATTACAAGTTTAATTCTTAAATAATAAACAGATTATCAACACTTTGACATATCTACACACTAAACAGTACTTTTGGAATACCATAAGTTTGCCACAAAATCTGAGACATAAAAAACTTTGCAACTACTTTAATTCAACATCTTTGTCAGACTTTTTAAATCACTTCTTTTTTATGGTAAGGAATTCTCTCTAGTACTAGACATCAACAGCCAATACAGTACTAAACTAATAGGTTTCACTCGGAGGAGCAGTGTGTTCTCCAATTTGGCCCGTTCCGAGGAGACACGAGTCATCAGCTGATCGGACTGTAGAACAATTATTATTGAGCTTCTCCAGTTTATCTCCTCGGAAGAGTTATTTTTTATCAGCAGGACATCTTAGATAGACGAACTGTTTCAAGCTGGTAATCATAAACGATGGATGTAGCTTAAACAACAACAAAACACCAATAAGTAGATGTTAAATGAAACTTTTTACTGTTATTTAAAAGAAAATATGTAAGAACAAAGTTATTTAAAATGGTTATTTAGGTATATCCAAGTAACGATTAAAAACTCAAAGTATAAGATTATAAAAAAATAACACTTAAACACGAGTAATAAATAAGCAATACAAAGCTTAAAAGGAATTAATAAAACTATTTCATATTTTAATTCTAGCGTGGAGCTAGAGTTAATGTTTAAGGTTACACGACTGCTCGTCATATTTCTGTTTTTATTTTAATTCTAGCGTAGAGCTAGAGTTAATGTTTAAGGTTATACGACTGCTCGTCATATTTCTGTTTTTATTTTAATTCTAGCGTAGAGCTAGAGTTAATGTTTACACGACTGCTCGTCATATTTCTGTTTTTATTTTAATTCTAGCGTAGAGCTAGAGTTAATGTTTAAGGTTACATGACTGCTCGTCATATTTCTGTTTTTGATGAAGCCTTGCTCTTAATTTTGACTCAAATATTTGCTAAAACCTTGCTTTTTTTGTATATGTAACAGTCTCTCGTATTCCAAAGTTGACAGAAGTTAGTGTTGAACTTTGGGATAGCGGTGGAAGTATATGATACTAGATGAAGCAAAACGAAAGAAAAAAAACAAACATTGATAGTGTACTCTCTCTTGGATTTAATGTAAGTTTAGAATGTTTCAATTACTTGAAAATGAGATGTGTTCACTTCTTTCTGTATCGATGATTTCTGATCTGTGTGGACAAACTAAAACCATACTAATATTTCTACGATAGATAAACAGTAGGATTGCAAGAGTTCGTATATAGATATACTATTAATACAAACTTCAGAGTAAATGTAAAGGAGTGTGTATTGTATAATAATATGTTAAGCACATTACGTCAGTTATATACTGTGCCGATGAGGCATTTCGCGCAATACTAAGACTCTTCAGGCCAGCTGAGATACGACATTCGTAGTAGTGGTTGACATGTAATTTATATAATCTCATTTTATCTCATGAAAATTCAGTGAAATTTATCAATTTTCTCGTATACTTAGCGGAGGGTGTATGAGTGTGTTTGTGTTTGGAAAGCCTGTTCTCAAAAGTAAGAAAACAAAACCAAAACAACTGGACTGTTTGTCGAGTATCGTGAAGAGCACAAGTAAATAATTACAGATCCAAGAAGGTTAGTGAAATCTCTAATACTTTATGAAATTCAATTAACTTTTTGTCTTATGGGATTTTATTTATTCCTTTAAAGCATATTTTTGATCTTGTTTGTAAAAGTAGCTTCATACTGGTGCCTTTTGGGATTAAACTGCTAATTAAATTGAGCTTTGTGGAACAAACGAAAGTTTCATACTGTCCATGTTAAAATATGTATATGTATATATATATATATATAGCCACGAAGAAAAAGGACATAAAAACAAGTTGAGTAAATGAAGTCAGCGCCCATCTTTTTTTTATGATTCAAGATTTACAAATATTATTTACTTCCTTTAATTCGTGTTTTCTGACCGCTAACACGTTTTGCATACTGAATGAATGGATGAACCAAAACGAGTTTTTTCATTAAGTATGAGGGGAGGGGGACTCGAGATAATGTAATTTTCTGTATAGATTTAAAGGGAGCACACAGCTCATGCGGTTTCTTATTCATGGCGCATGCCATCATGCTGTTTGCCAGGCCAAGTGCTGTGAATAAAAGTTTTTTTTTTTTCGTAGCTAAAAGCGATTTCTTTGTTGGCCCGGCATGGCCAGGTGGTTAGGGAGCTCGACTCGCAATCTGAGGGTCGCGGGTTCGAATCCCCGTCCCACCAAACATGTTCGCCCTTTTAGCCGTGGGGGCGTTATAATGTGACGGTCAATCCCACTATTCGTTGGTAAAAGAGTAGCCCAAGAGTTGGCGGTGAGTGGTGATGACTAGCTGCCTTCCCTCTAGTCTAACACTGCTAAATTAGGGACGGCTAGCGCAGATAGCCCTCGTGTAGCTTTGCGAGAAAATTCAAAAACAAATAAACAAATTTCTTTATGTCCAGTTTCTTAAAAAAGGGCACCATTAAATTTACATTTACTAAGTACAGTAAAGACGAATTTCATTTGCGAAATGAATTGTAATTTTAATAGGAAATTAGAAAAACACAAAACTATGTGAAAAAAAGTTGGCTGAGAATGTAAAAATTAATATTAAGGATTTCTTTAAATACATCAAGGGTTAGTAATTTAGAATAGGAGTAGTCTTTGAAGGATGACACAGGAAGATTACTATCTGATTATCATGGGATGGCTGGGTTATTAAATTCTACTTTTTCTTCAGTTTGTACTAATGAAGTTTTATGCATATTCCTCATCCTGAACAGTTGGTAGTTCTAAATAGGATTGAACAAGAAAATCGCATTAATTCTGAGGTTGTTAAAAAAAATGGGAAGATTAAAAAAAGGTCAAATTTCCTGGGTCAGATAATATTTACCAAGGGATTTGAAAGAGTTAAAGATTGAATATGCTACTATTTTTTCGCTAAATAGTAAGCAAGTGCCAGAAGATTGGAAGTTGGTTAATGTTGTTCCTGTTTTCAAGCGAAGTGATAAAAATTGTCATTGTAATTAGACTTACATCAGTGAGGAGAAGATTTTTGAGAATCTGATGAAAGATGCTTTGAGAAGACGTATAACAAAGTTTGAATCTTTATTGGATAATTAGCGTGCTTTTACTAGGGGGAAATTTTGCCTTACTAATCTTTTGAGAATCTATGAAGAGGTTATGGCGTATGTAGATAAAGGTAAGGGTATAGATTTGGTGTATCTGGATTTTCAGAAAACACTGACAAGGTGCCACATAAAAGCCTTGTTAAAAAAGTTATCTCTGTAGGTGTGAGGGATAGATTAACTCATTGGATAAAAAACTGGCTAGATTAAAGAAAACAGGCTTGTTATAAACGGAGTTCAGTCAAACTAGATTAATGTTACAATGAGGTATCTCAGGGCTCATTGTTAGGACCGTTGCTCTTTTTTATTTACATCAATAACGTAAATGAAGGAATGGTCAATAAATTATTTAAATTGTCGATGATATTAAAGCTTCAGGTGTTGCTGGATGTGAGGATTCTGCTGCTGCTTTACAAAAGGTTTTGGGTTATTCATTGAGTTGGGCGAATAAATGATAGATAGCTTTTAATTATAAATAAACGCAAAGCAGTGCATGTGGGATATTACAATTAACCTTAACAGTATTACAAAAGAGAAAGATCTTGTTGTTGTGGTTGATCAGTCTCTTAAGTCATCCAATCAATGTGCTATTGCTAGTGACAGAGCAAAAATAAAAAAAAGGGTATATCTATAGAAACATTGAATATAAGTCTAAAGAAGTTATGTCATTGTTTTGGTCATTGATTAGCCCACATTTGAAATACTGTATTCATTATTGGGCTCCTTACTTTAAAAAGGAAATTGGATTGTTGAAATGAATTCGAAGGAGAGCTAATAGGATGACACCTTGGATGTAAAGTTTGTCATACGAGGATGGGTTAAGATCTCTGAAATTTTCTTTTGAAAAGAGAAGAGTTAGAGGGGATCTGATTGAGGTGTTTGAGATTGTTAAGAAAATTGATAGTGTTGATGCAACATCTTTCTTCACGTTAATAGTAAGAATGGTAGGACTAAGGGACACAAATATAAATTTTGGCAAGGTAGAAGTCATTTCCAGCTAAGACAGTTTTATTTTTCTAACAGCGTAGTTGGCATTTGGAATGGGTTGCCTTCATATGTGGTAGATGTAGTTCATTTAAAGGATGGCTTGATAAATATTTAAACGGTGAGAACTGGCTTTGAGTGTTATAGTTTTTATTCAGAGTTTAGTATAGTGGATGGAACGGTCTAGATAGACCAAAAGGTCCCTTGTTATCATTAAATTATATATATTATATAGCAAACTAGGTATCAATCCATTTGTAAGAGGGTTTCTTTTGTCTCGAAAGTGTCATTTTATTGTGATTTAACGAAAAGTGAAATATTCGTAAGCGCTTTGATTAGTGTTTTCCTTCACGTCTGGAGAATTTTATTCTTAAGACTTGATGAGTTACAAGAAATCAAGTTGAATAATTATTAGTTGTTTTTGTAGTTTAATTTGTCAAGTTTACAAACTAGGTACTCTAATGATGAGTTTATTGACTTATTAATGTTGTAATTAGATATTTTATTTTGGAATGTACACTTAGGAAATTTATAGCTTAATTTCCACAAATGATTTATTCAAAACACATTGACAGTTTGGCTAATTATTTGAACAAATATCGAGTTTCGTTCTTTCTTTTTCTGTTTTTCTCAATGGAAGGGGGTTATCGTCTACTATGTTTAACCTTTTCGTTTCATCAATGAAAGTTACAAATAGAACACCCATAAAGACTTTCTAAACATGTGCTTTAAAGTACGTGACGTACTAGGAGAAACTGGAAAATGAGATGCCTTGTAACATTCAGATAACTGAATATATATTTAATAATACAAGAGCTTACGATTGTCTGATATACTTTATGAATACACGTAATATGTGTTAACGACATCTATAATCTTATAAACGTTGTTGTGGACAAATAGATCACTTCCTATAATTACTAAAACAAAGTTGAATTAATATATATTTGTTTCTACTACAAGCATAATTCAAACCTCGATGGATTGTCGCTTGTAAACTTTATTAAACCGAAATTTATTAGTTATAGAGATCGTACAAATTATCTGATTTTTCTATTTACTCTTTTACATACATAGTATACGTTGTCGTGTGTATTCTCAAAACATGACTTATACACCACAAATTATTGGTAAAATATTCATAATAATTATGTTATTGTCTAACTAAATGAAATACACATGTGTGTGTATATCACTCTTAATATAAACAAAAGTATCATTAACGGGAAGGCACTTTTTAAACTTCCACTTCAAATTCGGAGTTCAATCTCCGCTACGGACAGAGTGAAGATTGTACACTTTGCGTACAAACAGACATTTTCATAATGGATAGCCTTTAAAAAAAATAATTTTATAAATAATAGGATTCCTTGTATTTTTTTTATTATATCTTAGAAAAATCATTGAACTAAAATATAACATTTCTTGTTCTGCGCATGAGCAGTTTCGTCGTAATAATAAACTTTAAAACTTTATTAATCAACATAAGAAGATAAATGTTTTAAGTTTTCGATTTCGCTGATACTATTGGGTTTCTATCCGTTGAGGATGGCCCGGCATGGCCAGGTGGTTAAGGTGCAATCTGAGGGTCGCGGGTTCGAATCCCCGTCACACCAAACATGCTCGCCTTTTCAGCCGTGGGGGCGTTATAATGTGACGGTAAATCTCACTATTCGTTGGTAAAAGAGTAGCCCAACAGTTGGCGGTGGGTGGTGATGACTAGCTGCCTTCCCTCTAGTCTTACACTGCTAAATTAGGGACGGCTAGCGCAGATAGCCCTCGTGTAGCTTTGCGCGAAATCCAAAAAACTAACAAACCGTTGAGGATATTAGTAAAATAGTACAGGAAGAGTTGCATATTGAAAGCAAAAATACATTATGCTCGGCTATTAATGCAGAAATTTTTCTATAATGTTTTATTTAAGCTAAATAAAAATCTTGAAAAAGTATTATTTTATGCCGCGTAAGATCATATCTGCAAAATGCGAATTAACTTAAATAGAAGAAAAACTTATAGCGGTTGCATCATCAGTTTGAAAAGTCATACTTTTTTTACAATAAAAAAATTGAGTGGCGAAATGTATTTTAAAAATGCTTTAAAAAATAACACAATCAACAATAAAAATAACACAATCAACAATAAAAATAATCGGTCAAAGTATTATTGTGATGAAATTATTACTATTTTAAATAAGAAAAAACTATTATACATAAATTATTAAAATATTTATAATTTGTGTTTATATGGCGTGCTTCTCGAGACAGATGGATAATGAGGTCTGAAATACAATGAATGCATTAGAATTGTTTGATTTTTAAAAATATACATTAAATTACCATAATACTGATGTATTTAGTGCCTACTTAAATATATATCACAATTAAAGTACCGTTAAAGTTCAAATTTCCTATTGACTAAACTTGTAGCATTTTTATGTATGTCGTAAAATCGTTAGTAAATTGATAGTAAAAGTCACGGTACTCTCTTTTATATTCGTATTAACATTTATGTTAAATAAATGACAATAGTAAAGCCAGTCAGCGTTGCATTAGTTAAAAGTTTTCTCTCAGGATAATTATGTTATTTTTTAGTGGATCATGTGTTAAAAAAGTAACTTTTACAGTGTAAATAACCATTTACACCAATATCTATTAGTTCACAAAATCTCATTTTTTACTAAACATAGTCTATAAGAGATTTATTAACGGTTGCCAACCAGGTTTTCCTTTTTTTTGAGGAACAATAGAGTTCTTTTTCTATTCGTAACGACGATTTTTGTGGCCATGCATTTCCTCTAGTGAGTAAGACTTTATAAGATTATTCGTCCTTATTTCTTAAAAAATACTACATTTAAAAAGTAATCCTAAAAATATTGAAATAATTCAAACAGATTAGTGTCACAATATCATCTTAATCTCGATCAATCATGTGCTACTTCAATACTTGTTTCAAGTATTGATCCAATAATTTGCACCGTAGTTTCTGCGTCTTTGTATTTGTTCCATACTGAGGGTTACTGCACCTTTACTTAGACAAAGAATCAAGTTCTAATACATGAAACTGTAAGTATATTTACCATTTATGGGGTTTTCCACTTTGTATTTGTTCCATACTGAGGGTTACTGCACCTTTACTTAGACAAAGAATCAAGTTCTAATACATGAAACTGTAAGTATATTTATCATTTATGGGGTTTTCCACTTTGTATTTGTTCCATACTGAGGGTTACTGCACCTTTACTTAGACAAAGAATCAAGTTCTAATACATGAAACTGTAAGTATATTTATCATTTATGGGGTTTTCCACTTTGTATTTGTTCCATACTGAGGGTTACTGCACCTTTACTTAGACAAAGAATCAAGTTCTAATACATGAAACTGTAAGTATATTTACCATTTATGGAGTTTTACAGCACGCGTGTCTTTGTAGTTTCACTCGAGAACCAAATGATCTACGTTGAAAAGCAAGGGTATTAAATCTATATTTTATAAAAGTAAAAACTATATACTAACCTTTATAGCGAAATACTATGACCGAGGCCAATAGAACTTAGAAGAGCGAAGAGTCCCACTGCCTGAAGCTTTTATTGAATTTATTGAAAGAAATATTAAAAAAATTTAGAAGTTTTACATCTATT
This sequence comes from Limulus polyphemus, assembly GCF_000517525.1. NCBI lineage: Eukaryota > Metazoa > Arthropoda > Merostomata > Xiphosura > Limulidae > Limulus > Limulus polyphemus. Next base: position 99,241 of record NW_013666917.1, read on the forward strand.
CCACCTATCTCTTCAAAAGTATAACCTGCATATCACTATAGAACGTAAAGTAGTCCACCCTTTTTAATTCTCCTCCCCAACCTATCATCTTTAACGATAATAAAAAATAAAAGCTTTCAACCCTTAAGCCTCATGTCAGCGCTTAGGTCATGGGAAAGTATTTCACGTGCGTTAGTTGCGCCCCCTACACAGAAGTATTAACTTCGACAGATCTCCCGTTTCCAAAACAGCAGCAGTAATGTTTGGTTACACCTTTATTTTATAAATACCAAAGTTAAAAACCTAGAGTTAAAGAGAGACCATGTTACAGCCCACTATGAGCAGGCAGCCATTAATTTGTTGGCTGATCGATTTAGTTCGAAGAAATTTCAAATCAGCTTCAAGGCTAAAATAAAATCACTGTTATTATTTATTGATATCAGGAAAAATTAAGGTTTATCTTCAAAAAAGTGTTCCAAGTTTTAGTTACTAGGAATTGCACGAAGTTATTACAATAATAATTTAAAGTGACATATACTGATTTGTAATGAGATATTTATTAAGAAATACTACTACTGTTTTCTGATGAAACACTTTTCGCTAATACACCGGCATTCTAATAGTTAAGGCATTTACTATTTTCTGATTACATCCTCTCAATTAAAGGATTTTCTGTTTCTAATGGCATCTTCATGCTTAAGGCATCAATTATTGCGTAATGACATCCTCGTGGTTAAGGCATTTTTTGTTTTATTATGACATCCTGTTAGTTAAGACATCTACTCTGTTCTAATTACATCATCTTAGTTAAGAAATTATTATTTATTCATTAAATCCTCTTTCTTAAGTCATATACTACCTTCTAATGACATCTTCGTAGTTAAGATCTCAGCTATTTCCCACTGACATCCTCTTAGTTAAAGAAACCTCTGCTTTCTAATGACATCCTTCTAGTTAAGGCATCTATTGTTTTAAAGGTACCCTCTTAGTTAAGGTACCTACTATTTTCCTATAACATCGTCTCTTATTAAAGGTATTTTCTGTTTTCTAATGACATTCTTTTGGTTGAGATATCTGGTTTCAAATGACATCCTAATAGTTAAGGCATATACTCTTTTTTTAATGTTATCCCCATATTAAAGGTATTTCCTGCTTTTTTATTGACATCATCATAATTAAGGCATCTAATATTTTTAATGATATCCTTATAGTTAAGACATCTATTTTTTCTAGTGACTTCCTCTTAGTTAAGGCAGCTTGAGTTTTCTAAGAACATCCTCTTCCTTAAGTTATCTGTTTTATAAAAACATTCTCTAAGTTAAGGCATCTACTGTTTTCTAATTACATCCTTTTAGTTAAGAAATCTAATACCTAATTACATCATATTTCTTAATGCATCTATTATTTTCTAATGACATTCTCATAGTTAAGATATTAACTATTTCCTAATTACATTCTCAGAATTAAGACGTCTTCTGTACTTAATGACATCCTTTTATGTAAAATATCTACTATTTTCTAATGGCATAATTATAATTAAGGCATTTATTGTTTTCTAATGACGACCTCTTACATAAGACACTACTATTTTTTAGTGAAGTAATTTTCTTTTAGCCATCTGTTTTCCAATGACATTCTTTAAGATAATGCTGCTATTATTTTCTAATGACATCCTTTTATGTAAAATATGTTTTCTAATGATATAATGACATATTTATTGTATATATATATATATATATAGTTAAGGCAGATGCGATATTCTAACGACATCCTCTTAGATAAAGCAGCTACTTTTCATTCACACATCTTCAGTTTTTTAATGACACCCTCCTAATTAAGGCATCTTCCATTTTGTGTGACATCCTACTAGGTAAGGCAGTAATATTTTCTAATATCATCCTTTCAATTAACTCATGTTTTAGTTGAATTACGTTTGTACAAATCTGTGATTGGCAATATGTATTAAGCATCATTCTTCTGTTCAAAACGCCCATTATCACACCCACATAACTATGTCAATGCATGCATTTTTGTATACCAGCGCACACATTTATAATCGCATGGTACGTAAATTTGAAAGTTCCGTTTCGAAACATGCTCAATACGGTCGAGACCATTTGCTAATTCAACCCTATGTGTTGCTATTATCTGTTCCATATACTAGTTATATTGTATCCTTCTTTACTTTGTGTACATAAGAAAGCTATACGACTGTCACATGGAGCAGAGATACTTCTGAATATGTAGGATACTTATAATCTAATTTTCTGATTGGTCACCTACAGAGATAATTTGAATTGTGGGAAAAGTTTTGGCATTTTTTTCAAAAACATTCGTTTCTGATAGTAATTATAAGACTCGCTGGTGAAACCCTGTCCTTGTTTTTCAGTTATTAACGTTAATCTACTGATCGTATATACGCCTTTTCTTAACTTAGCAGCCTGGAAGTTGTAGTTTATTTAAATTAGAGGATATTCTCACTTTTCCCATAAATACAGCTTTATGTCATTTACCTTTCATTCTTCTACTGTTTATTTACTCATTAACTTAACCTCAACATTTCATCTCTAATGGATCAGTATACGTGTCCTTCTAATTACTTGATTCGCAAATCTCTCATTGCGAATATTAAGTAACTGCTAAGTTTGTTCTTGGAATGTCACGTTCGTCATAAAAAATAATTTGATAACTAAGCCTATCTAAAAATCTAATTACTGACCAGTGTTTTTAAGATATTTAATACGAGAGGGGTTGTAAGTGAAATTCTCAAAAAAGAAGAATTCTAGAGGAAGATGAAAGATTGTTAACCAGAATATGTTAATATTAATAACATGATATCATTCATTTCAACAACGTTATGGGGCTTAAATTTTAAGTGAATATTACGAGCACATAATAAGTTAATAGTTCCAAGAATAAGTAGTACAAATTCACTGAGAATGAAAATAGTGATATTATGTTGGAAAACTTAGTTCACTGTTGAAAAGGATAATTACCTCTTCTATTTGGCTTTCTGTGTTATTATCTTAACCAAGCTGAGCATACAGAATGTAGTCCTTACCTTGTATATTATTTAGGCTGATCGTACAGAATGTAGTCCTTACCTTGTATATTATTTAGGCTGATCATACAGACTGTAGTCATTACCTTGTATATGATTTAGGCTGATCATACAGAATGTAGTCTTACCTTGTATATGATTTAGGCTGATCATACAGAATGCAGTCATTACCTTGTATATGATTTAGGCTGATCATACAGACTGTAGTCATTACCTTGTATATGATTTAGGCTGATCATACAGAATGTAGTCAATACCTTGTATATGATTTAGGCTGATCATACAGAATGCAGTCATTACCTTGTATATGATTTAGGCTGATCATACAGACTGTAGTCATTACCTTGTATATTATTTAGGCTGATCATACAGAATGTAGTCCTTACCTTGTATATTATTTAGGCTGATCATACAGAATGTAGTCATTACCTTGTATATGATTTAGGCTGATCGTACAGAATGTAGGCATTACCTTGTATATGATTTAGGCTGATCGTACAGAATATAGTCCTTACCTTGTATATTATTTAGGCTGATCATACAGAATGTAGTCAATACCTTGTATATTATTTAGGCTGATCATACAGAATGTAGTCCTTACCTTGTATATTATTTAGGCTGATCATACAGAATGTAG
>NW_013666917.1:103836-116072 GCF_000517525.1 Limulus polyphemus
ATACCGCTGCGCCACTGGGGGGGGGGGGGGGGTCTAACCTTGTATATGATTTAGGCTGATCATACAGAATGTAGTCATTATTTTGTATATGATTTTTAAAAGTAATCTGACATGTTTTTTTTCTGTTAAAGTACAATTTGTGGCTTTGCACGTTATACTGTATATAATAGAAATTATTTGCTAAGTTACATAAATATTTATTTAACAGGTTGATATATCTCCAGAGTTTTCTTATGCTACTAAAAACGATACACATATGGTCTGAGAAAATGTTATAAGAATTAGTGTGCTCAAGTAGCACACGTTTCACATTAAATTCTCTCTTTCTATCTGTTGTATTTCATTAGTTGTTCATCAAATTTATTGCTACTCTTAGGCTAAGGAAATGGTCCTAAATAATTAAATCTATCAAATCTTCGCATTTGCAGTTGAAAGAGAGTTCAATATGCAAACAATGGGGTTATTTGTCCCCATGCAACATTGAACCTCATTTCCATTCATATCGGTTCGCCTAATCAAGCTAAGCCTGCTTGAACAGGGATCCGTGGGCCCGATAAGCAAATGTGATTTATCTTCAAGTCAACATTAAGTGGGGAACGGTCCGTGTGTTGTCACAGTGAAAAGTTGGACAAAGCTGTTGATGAGCTTTTCGCTTGTGTCACATCCTGATCCAGCTAACATTACAGCCAATGAGGATACATGGCGGCATCCTTTAGAGAAGGAATCCAGCGTTTCTACTACCTCTTCTGTAAAATCGTACGAAGTTCCTGGTGTCTTTGAGACCTTCAGATGAATGAGTGTGACATAATCGGACATGACATGAAAAAAATGTACCTTATCGTTTCAAAAACAAGCGCCCATTGAACCTAATGATAAAAAATCGGAAGGTTATACGAGCCGAGAACAGTTTAAACCAAGGTCTTTATCTGCATCAACGTCAGGTTTTTAGTTACAGGTGAACGACTTCAGCGGATCTGTTGAAACTACCACGTGATATGAGAAACAATTCCTGAGAATTTTTCATTGTCTATATCTGATGGAAATCAAGAATTATTAATATATATGAAAAATAATAAACAGAATTTATTAATTTGAGGAGTAAATTATAGTATGTTCTTTAATCGGTTAAACTCAATTGGTCATTAAAAGCTTCTAACTTCTCACTTCATGTGTTGTTTTAAACTTAACGTATTTGAAGCTATTACTTTGTAGTTACATAACCTGACACTAGAATTAAAGATAAATTATAAAAACTCAAAACGGATGTACAATTGTTTTATTAAACAATTTAATAGCTTTACAAATAAGATATTTTGCGTGAGGCATAGCCAGTATCAGTAACTTAGACTCATGAACTATTAGTCTGCTGACTGGTGTTTATGATGAATCGCGTGCAAGATACAAAGAAAGAAAATATTATCTACAAACATACATTATATTATTTTGATGATGAGATCTCGATTTGTTCAGAGCTCATAGTTAGGGGCTGTCCATACATTTCATGACGTCACTCCTTTTTCATTCCTCTACCCTTGACAACACCTTTGTCCCTTAGAATATTTTGCACTAATTCATATACCTTACTTCTCGTAGAAGAAACATTTACAAAGTGTTTGTTTGTTTTAGAGCAGAGCCACATTAAGCTATCTACTGTGTCCACCGCGGGGGAATCGAACCCCCGAATTTAAGCGCTGTAAATCCGTAAACTTACCGCTGTCCCAATGGTGGACATTATATAGTGTTTTATTTCTATTTTCTTATTGTTTTTTCTAGGAGAAATGTTTTCAAAATCCATACGATTTTAGGACTTATTCATCCTTGATGTTAGTTATTGTACTTAGTCCAGTAATACTTTTTTATATAAATTATGAATATTTATGTTCTTTATCTATTAAATAATGGTAAAATTAAAAACAAAAACGTTGATACAAATATATATATATTTAGTAATACAAAACACTAAACGATGTTTATTGTGGAAACTTTCTGAAATTTAGACGTTGAAAAACATATTCCTCTTCTGATCTATGGATGACAGTAAAGCAAAAATTGTAGTTAAAACAATTTATTCATCTTAAAACACTGGTAATTACTAAGAAAGCCTTATGGATATTTACGATATTTAAAACTTGACTTGTAGATATTGTCCAAAAATTAAGTACATTTCCTGATTTATACAGTTGCCAGAATTTTCCTACCAGAAAGCAGTTATTTGGAAGAAATTTATTTGCTATTAAAGAGTGTTAATGAGAGTTTCAAACCCCACAAATTGTCATATTTTAATTCTAAGATTCATTACACAGGATGAAAAGGTATTAAAACTGATTTCTAGAAAATCAAAAGTAAATAAAAATATTCCTAGTGAATAAAACACCGGTGAGCGCTATTAATATCATTTGTACATTTACACAAAAAGATTGCTAGAAAACGGTTATTCGCTAGGTGGAAATTCAATTATTTTTTGTGCATAATTACTTTAAAATATGTTTTCAATTTATTGCATGATTTATGTTCAATGGAGGGGGGGGGGGGTTGTTTAAGACGCTTATATGAGAGTTTTACCTGAGAACACCACACTTAAGGGTAAAATCCAGCATAGTTCAGAGATGAATACATCTTGTTTCTTAGAACATCCAACTACCCATAGACAACCAAAATTTAGAAAACATTACCTGAATATACTTGGATAAAGAAAGGTTAATTTCCTATGTTATGAAAAAGTTCTTATTTTAGGACTTTTATCTTACTTTTTCTATTTGCCTCGTATGTTAATGACCTGGAATAAAAGTTGGTACAAAATAACTGCCAATACCTTAATTTTAAGTCAGTAGCTTAACAGTTATCTGAAATTAATTGTGTTACTCTACGCTTAGGTCATTCTCGCCGATTCTGAAATAAACTTACAAATAATATTCGATAACTTATGTAAATATTGTGAAGCATGGAGACTTAATGAGAACAAAACTAAAATTTGTTTTTTGCTAGAAAGAAAGTTGAAAAAATTATGTTTCATTTTACCTCCAGTCTTTGTAAACAAGAAATTGTAGATTAATTCCATTGTCTGGAAGTGGTCTTGGATTATAATGGTGGAGCTGGTTTGTGCAAAAAGGACCTATATGATCAGGGCCAAATATAATGTTTAATTTTACCTCTAATTGTTGTAAACAAGAAATTGTAGATTAATTCCATTGTCTGGAAGTGGTCTTGGATTATAATGGTGGAGCTGGTTTGTGCAAAAAGGACCTATATGATCAGGGCCAAATATAATGTTTAATGTTGTAAAGAAAAAAAGATCTTCGGTTTGATTTTTATGCTATTGTTAAATTGGACGTGAAGTGTGGGGATCTGAGAAATTCGATACTTTAGAAAAAAAACTGTATTTAAAATTTTGTAAACTTGTCTTAATTCAAGTGCAACTGTTGACAGTGATATTAGGTAGATATCCCTTTCACATGGGCTTGTTTGTTTGTTTTGAATTTCGCGCAAAGCTACACGAGGGCTATCTGCGCTAGCCGTCCCTAATTTAGCAGTGAAAGACTAGAGGGAAGGCAGCGACCCTCAGATTGCGAGTCGAGCGCCCTAACCGCCTGGCCATGCCGGGCCTATCCACATAGGCACACGTGCTAGAATGATTAAATTTGAATGATACTGCTTGTAGGGACAAATTAAAAATGATTAACAAAGCCCAGCTAGTACTAAGATTTGTTCAAGAAGATCATCTTATGGGAAATCTTCAACAATGGATACAGAAAATAAAAGAAATATTGTATACGGCACAGTAACTAACCTTGACTGGATTGTTTGTTTTTTGAATTTCGTGCAAAGCTACACGAGGGCTATCTGCGCTAGCCGTACCTAATTTAGCAGTGAAAGACTAGAGGGAAGAAAGCTAGTCATCACCACCCACCGCCAACTCTTGGGCTACTCTTTTACCAACGAATAGTGGGACTGACCGTCACATTATAACGCCCCCACGGCTGAAAGGGCGAACATGTTCGGTGTGACGGGGATTCGAACCCGCGGTGATTGCGAGTCGAGCGCCTTAACCACTTGGCCATACCGGGCCGGATTGATGGAACTGCGAAACAAAAGCTTAAAGGTGATTGCTTGGTCAAGTAGAGACTTGAAGTTGACTTTGTTGATAAGTGCTATTTGCATAGAATTTAGACAGAATAAAAGCCTAAGATTTGAATATATATATATCTGTCATATTTACCACCTAGTTTGCGTATTTCACTTTATAAACTCCCTACTATAAAACATAGGTTGCCAATTGGTACATACAATAACATTGATTGATTGGAAAGACGTATCTTATGTAAATAGAACATTTTTAGGTGATGAATGTAATGTTTTGTTAGAACGTAAAGAACTAAAAGATCCAAGAGATTAAAGAATATTCCAAACATCTGAGTTTGAAGACTGGATGAAGTCTTTAAGTGTTCAGGGAAGGAACTCATTAAACACGTTATGTTTGCTAAGGTGGGTTTGAACTCTTTAAATAACCATACGTTATTCTCTTTCTCATATTGTTGTCAATATGTTAGTGTAGGCTTGGCCTGGTGGTTAGGGCGTTGACTTGCAATATTCAGATAAAAGGATCGAAACACGTCTCCAAACATGCTTGGCCTTTCAGCCGTGGGTGCGTTATAATGTGGCGGTCAGTCTCACTCTTCGTTGGTATAAAGTAGCCCAAGAGTTGTTGGTGGTTGTCATTGACTAGCTATCTTCTTAACTTGGCTTTGCGCGAAATTCAAGAAATAAACAGACTATGTCAGCGTAATCTTTAAAAAACATGTCACAATTATTTTAATCATATGTTGTGCTCAATAATTTCTATAATGCAAATTCTGAGCGAAATAAGTATCCTTAAATTTTTGTACTTCCAAATAAACATTCTAATCACAGTCCAATTCTTAGCTGTGGGTAATACCAGATGCCATATTACACGTAGAGGGGGGAGGAGCATAAATCCCTTAACAATGTGTGTAAGTAATAATAAAAAAACAAGCCATAAACCACTTAACAATGTGTGTGTGAAAATAACCATAAAAGACATACAGTTGTATGATACGTACATCACAAAAAACAAACAACATATGAAGTAACCTTTTTAATACTTCAACAAAGAAGGTTGATAAACAGCAGAAGAAGCTGGTCGTTATTAATAGGAAGAAGTATGTAAATAACATCTTTTCATGAGAAGCATAGTGAACCTTTTTATATAAGGACCAGTTCAGACAAAAGGTTTACTTTATGTATCAGATATATATTCAAACCATACCCAGTCTCCAGGTTCGACTTTTCATTCTTTTACTCTTTTGTCATAGCATGTTTTTGATGTATGGTTGCTTTTTTATATATATTCATATGCAAATTACTAGCATGTTTACACAGAGAGGTGAAACATACGTCTCATCCATTTAGAGGTGGTATATATATAACATCAACCGGGAGGTGTAACGTACAACACATCCACAAGGAGGTGAAACATGCATCACATCGACTAGTAGGTGGCATATACATCACATCCACTAGTAGGTGGAACATAAATCACATCCACTGGGAGGTGGCATATACATCACATCCACTAGTAGGTGGATCATACATCACATCCACCAGAAGGTAGAACATACATCACATCCACTAGTAGGTGGAACATAAATCACATCCACTGGGAGGTGGCATATACATCACATCCACTAGTAGGTAGAACATACATCACATCCACTAGTAGGTAGAACATACATCACATCCACTAGTAGGTAGAACATACATCACATCCACTGGGAGGTAGAACATACATCACATCCACTAGTAGGTGGGTATGATCCACCTACTAGTGGATGTGATGTATGTTCCACCTTCTAGTAGATGTGATGTATGTTCCACCTTCTAGTATATGTGATGTATATTCCACCTCCCAGTGGATGTGATGTATGTTCCACATTCTAGTGGATGTGATGCATGTTCCACCTCCCAGTGGATGTATCACATCCACTGGGAGGTGGAATATACATCACATCCAGTGGATGTGATGTATGATCCACCTACTAGTGGGAGGTGGAACATACATCACATCCACTAGTAGGTGGAGCATACATAACATCCACTGGGAGGTGGAATATACATCACATCCACTAGTAGGTGGAGCATACATAACATCCACTGGGAGGTGGAATATACATCACATCCACTAGTAGGTGGAGCATACATCACATCCACTGGGAGGTGGAATATACATCACATCCACTAGTAGGTGGATCATACATCACATCCACTGGGAGGTGGAATATACATCACATTCACTAGTAGGTGGAGCATACATCACATCCACTGGGAGGTGGAGTATACATCACATCCACTAGTAGGTGGAACATACATCACATCCACTAGTAGGTGGAACATACATCACATCCACTGGGAACTTTATTGTGATTTCTCCAGGTCCCTTGAATCGTGCCATCCTCTGGCTAACTTACCAGCGACAGACTGTGCCTGAATTGTCAATCAATGAATAGACTTTGGCCTACTTCTTGAAGTAATCAATAATTATTAGCACATATAGATTACGACTATTAGTCACTCTATCCATGGTTGTTTTCTGCAAATGAGAACCCATAACTTTCTGGTGGTGTTTTCCTAGACGTGACCAGGGTTTTTCCTCTGTGTAGCACAGAGTACAACGCTTATGCTATCTTTCAAAATATAAATATGACTATCGCTTGAAAATCTACTTTCATACATTACTGTAGTGCATGACACTTCTTAGTAAATTCTGGTTCTTGCATCTTGTAGGGTCTGAAGTATATTTTGCATCAGAGCTCTCAGTACCACAAGCTGCATTACAGATCAGATATCTATGTGGTTCATAGCAATGGTAAAGAACACCATCTGGCAATCATAACTGCTCAGAGAAGTGCCAAAGGTTTCGTACATCTGTCCATGAACACCAATCGTCCTTGCAGCATGAAAAGTTGTGTGAATTCATTATTATCCTCAAAATTCATTGTCACTGCTGCTGTAATGGCTTTTACAGCTGTATGACAGGTTTGGAGATTCGGCAAAAAGACAAATTCATACTCTTTGCCAAAAGAATACATCACTGTTACCATGTTATTGTCCCACATTGAATTGTATGATAAAGTTGAATTTCTAGAACATTGTTATTCAATGTGCAATCATACCTTCTAAATTTTGAAGTCTATAAGACTTTTCAGTGATGCATGATGTACTCAAATAGTGAACTTTCTAATGTATGGTTAATGGTGGTAGTCTAAGCTCCATGCACCTGTCAAAAGCGACTGGTGAATTGCGTATTCCAAATGATATGACACTAAATGCATGCAAACTATTTCAAGTGTTAAAAGCAGTTTTAGATGTACTGTTTTAGTAGCTAGAGGTTATGTGTAATATGTTGAACCAAAGGGTGTCTTCTAACACATCCAACCATTTTGCTGTTTATAGCAAAGGAAAAATATCAATCCATGTGACTACACCTACCAATCTGAAGTCTACAAAGCACTTTCTAAAGTTTTGTTACATTTCCTTCAACATCTAGCTGATAACTTCTCTGCTGCTCCAAGTAAGCTCATGTGGCGATTACGTTATTAAAAAGATGCCACCTAGATAAATATGATGACTAGTAACTGTCAGCCATCTTGGTCCTACAAATATGTCAACAACTTTTACCACCAATCTACTGTGTTCCAGTCACTAGTTGGAGGTCCAGATTGTCTGCACAATCCTAGATTAGCAACGCCAAATGCCCTGGCAACCATATGTTTGTTTTTGGATGTACGGAGACGTAAGCTACACTAGCTTTAATTACTTCTTCCTCATTTACCAGGCTAGTAACCATTTCATATGGAAATGGAATATGGATTATCGATAATCATAAATTAACATTGGCAAAACGCTGGCATCCAAAGCAGTAACTGTATAAACAAGTGGAGTTTAGTTTCTGTACAAAAACATCATGTTTCATGCACTAGCTCCAACAACTCACAGAAAACTACTTGCATATTTAGAGACACTGTACTTTCTTCTTAACACGTACTTGTGCAGTCCGCTGTTTCTGCACTTTGAAAGGTTAGTACTGGATGGATTTAGTACCCCGAGCCACAGCTCACCTGTTCCATAGGCAAAACTTAGTGATAGTTTCTACAGCAGGATGATCTCTACGATAGCAATGTTTGATCTTAGTTTTACATACAATAACTTTCGTTCTGCCAGAAATGGTATTGATAGCAAACCAAATTCCTATTGCTATGCTCAGCCATAACTTATTTCTAAGGTTGGTATTAACTGGTAAGAGTAATGGCGCTGTGAGGTAAAAAAAAAATCCAACCTCACATCAATTTATCTTCACAGGTGTTGATCAAGCCATACAGAGCATCGACAGACTAGACTTCACTGTGGCAACGGTAGTACCTTATGGAACATGAACTGAGAAACCATGGTAACCAGTTTAGTTGTGCCACAACACGTGGTTGTGAAGCTGAGGATGGAGTGTTTCAAGACAGACAAATGTGTTCGTTTCATACATTTGTACAAAGTTATGTAACGGATATTTACACAAATTGTCTCACTATTGTTGAGCTGACGGACTCAAGTCATCAACACTCACTTCTGGGATACTCTAAACAAAAAGTTGGATTTAAATGCCACTTTTATAGTGCACACGTGATCCTAAAGTGTGAAGCTCGTTTTTGCGGCAATGAGACACGAACTTTGGAACATCAGGTTCACAGTTAGCAGTTAACCATTAGGTCAATTCTGGCTGAAGTTTAAAGAGACATTGCCATCTCTGAAGCATGTTTTGGGGAGTGTCAGTTACAACAGCAACTGACGATGGTTTACTTTTCTGTAATAATTTATTTTATGTTACCACCTTACTTTGTTTCTTTAACCCTATTTGCACCAGTGTGCATCATTGTGGTCTCGAATGCACACTTACATATTAAATTTCATAAGTACAGTTAATAATTATAACAATTACAACAACTATTTACTCAAACTTTTTTTTTTTAGAATTGATACTTTGCTATTCTGTAATACTTATGTAATGTATTTCTCGAATAAAAAATATAAAAATGTTCAAACTTACATTTCTTCACAACTTCAAAAGAGTCTCGAATGTACACAAGGTAATTATTGATTTTTTAGAGTTTTTTTCACAGTCCAAACCATAGATTTATGGTTGCTAAGAAACTATTCTCCCTCCAGATATAGTTCTCACGTGATTTTTCCTTCTCCTTCTCTGATTTTATTAGCACAGCCTCTATTCTCCCCTTTTATGACCTCACAGCATGTGATGTGGACAACAACTATTGAAAATAGTAAAGGCAAAGTTTAAATACCATTGAATAGAGGAGATTATAAACTATATATCAACGTATAGTTAATAAAATGGAGTGAGAAATTATTTATGGTTTCGTGGGAAAATGATTAACTGTAGCTTTTGCAGAGAAAATAACAGAATTTAGTGGGAAGTTTGGAACACTTATGAGCATACCACAGGTTTGCGATTTTTTTATAGTTTCTTTAGCATTATTTTTATTATCGAGAGTGTTCTTGTGATTCATTATATATTTGTTTATTGTTTATTTGTAATTAAGCACAAAACTATACAAACTCTGCCCACCACGGATATCGAAACCCGGATTATAGCGCTGTAAGTCCGCAGTCGTACCGCTGTGCTACAGGGGGGCATATATTTGTTTGTTTATAAGCTACGAAAATGTGTTCTTTGACAAGACATCTCGTAAGTCTAATTAAGTTTATAGAGTACAATAGGCAATGGCAAAATATTCCAGTGACTAAAATCCTTATTTATTGAATGTTATTATCCAGTGGTTATCGTATTCAAGCAACGTAGATAAAAAAACAAACTTATTATTTATTGAAAAAAAAACTATATTTATTAGTTAGATATAAATTGATCTTGACCAAGAATATTGTTAGGAAAAATATTGTTACCTAGCCTGACCTAACGTCATTGTTTGTTTTGTTTTTCACGATTTATAGGTCAAATTGGTGACTACTGCAATCATCAAAAAAAGTATCAAAGAACAATGCTAATGAACATCAATAAAGTTGAAACTGATTATACATATCAAATAGAACATTCTCATCAACAGTAAAAAATTAAATTCTATAAAGAAGGGAAGTATTGTCATTGATTTTGTAAAACAGTATCTCTTCACAAGATTCAGGAAATTTCACAATGTAAACAAATTTATGAAATATATAAATTAAATCACACGTTTTTGAGCCGAAACTAGGTACTATTTAGTAAGTTTTTGTTAATATTCGTGCAATTTGGTTAAGTATTTCCACCGTGAGAAAAATAAAACCTGTAGATGTCAATGCTCTCCCCGCAATACAGAAAAGGTTAAGAATGGATATTGTCAAGGACAAAAATATCCCTAACATCCATACAGCGCAGTAGCTCTTGTAACCGTGCACTAGGCCTCATTGTCAAGGTCTGCAACGTTGTGGTTGTGCCTCTTGATCCTTTACCATATCGGTCTTCCAGGAGGCAATAGCAGCTTTGGGCAGCCCACCTTTAACAATTGAAAAGTGTTTGGCTGTGAAATGGATTTCTTGGAAAGAGTCTTATCCCTCTAATTCGTGGACTTCATCCTCTAGGGGTATATCAAGCAATTTCCTGGTCATTAGTCACTACAACCAGTTATGAGCTCAGCAGTGCTGATTAGTGACTATCCTGGAGTTTCTTGGCCAAGTGACTTTTCACCATGTCAAAGCGATCTGCTAGCCAAGCTCTCCCACAAGCCTAATCTGCACGCTAGTGGTTCCTAACGGTAACTCAACACCCTGGTCTTGAGGTTGGGTTGAGAGCATGAACGTAGCTAAAAGCCTTCATTCAGTAGAGGATTTCTTTTAGACCATACCACATTCTCTAAATTCAATTTCACCCCAGTTACTGTTTCCTCCTCTGCCCCATAAGTTCTTCACGATTTTTAAAAATGCATATTAATTAAGTAAAATACAGATTTAATTATATACAGAAAAAAAACTAATTGAAAATAGAGAAGCATATTTGGTTTAAACTCCACAAAAAATTAAGTCCTGGTCACAGAACCAAAATTTTAACTTAATAACTTAGACTGTTTTTTTTTTTCATTTGAAACTAAAAACAAAAGGTAATTATTAAATCTACTGAAACAGGAGGTTCTTAGAATTTGTATGCTAAGCGTAAATAACTCAAACTTGACTAAAAGAAAGCAAAAGGAAATGATAGTTTTAACTGAATGAATTCTAAATATAGTTTGGAAGAATATTCAAATTCAAGCCTATCAGGATTCTTTAGATTACTGTTAGAAGTCAAGTATCATTATTCAAAAATGGAGAGGCAGAGTCTCCAATATTTCTATCGTTGCATTTTTTGAGCACACCAAAAATAATCAAAATGTAACTAAAGATTTATCTAGTGCAGTGGCCACACACATAGAATCGCATATAGCTGCATAAATCCTGATTGCAAAATTTAGCTTATTTCAACGAACGATAAATCTTATTCACATAAGACTAAACATTTGATAAGTTACCGAACCAAAGATATTTTATTTTTGTTAGGAAAGAGTTACTATTCTTATATCACACACATACATACTTAGGGGTCCAAAGTATTGGTAACAATGAGCACTTGTGGGGAAGTTTAGTGGTCCAAAGTATGAGCAATAATGAACACTTGCGAGATAAATTTAGGGGTCCAAAGTATTTGGTAACAATGAGCTCTTGTTGGAGAAGTTTAGGGGTCCAAAGTATTAGCAATAATGAACACTTGTGAGATAAGTTTAGGGGTCCAAAGTATTGGTAACAATGAGCACTTGTGGAGGAAGTTTAGGGGTCCAAAGTATTAGCAATAATGAACACTTGCGAGATAAATTGAGGGGTCCAAAGTATTTGGTAATAATGAGTACTTGTGGAGGAAGTTTAGGGGTCCAAAGTATTAGCAATAATGAACACTTGCGAGATAAATGTAGGGGTCCAAAGTATTTGGTAATAATGAGTACTTGTGAGGGAAGGTTAGGGATCCAAAGTATTGGCAGTAATGAACACTTGTGAGATAAATGTAGGGGTTCAAAGTATTTGGTAATAATGAGTATTTGCGGGGAAATGTTCCTTGATTTCTCGGAAATTGAAGCCAACACAATTTTGTAGAATTCTTTATTCACTATAAAAAAAATAAGTCATAATATTAAACTCCT
>NW_013666917.1:116192-121680 GCF_000517525.1 Limulus polyphemus
AGAAAAACTTTAATACAAGTTTAACATGACAGCAAATGTACAACGTTTCGACAAGGTTTTGTCATCATCAGGTACCAGTTTGTTTCAGATTGTTTCAAATTTTAATTCATAAAGAATGAATTTCGCAAAATTTCTAACGAATCGGTTTCAAATATTCTAAACATACGTGAAAGATACCGTTGATTTATAAAAGACAAATGTGCATGTTACTACTGTAAATATTCCAACTTAGATCAATAATTCTTTATGCGATTTTAGATACCTTGCTGTTACCTCTAAAACTGGAGACTTTCCAAGTATATGTGCTCTTTTTTTTTCTTCTTTTGCCAAATGTGGAGTTTGCAGAAGCTATTCCGCAATTAAATTCTCAAAACAACTTTCAAGGGTTTGATGAATGAGGAGAAATACTGTATTACATCATCTGCTGGTAAGAAAGAAAATATACGTTCATTTTAAAAACCCAAATCTCACGTTTTCCAGTAAAACCAATTTTTTTCTCAAAAAACACAACAACAACAAACTACGGACAAAAGGAACACAAACTTGTATAGGTATAAATTATGTTTGTTACTTTAAAAAGAAAGCTAAAGAAAAGATAGTTTACTTTCGTCGTGTTTTATTTACCAAGTTTCCCGTAAAAACGTGTTTATCGATGAAATAATATTTGAACCATTTTGTGTTGCAGTAATGTTGAGGTATAAAGCATTTGAGTTGTGATGGAAAATATCCGTGATTTTACACAAAATAACGATCCTCAGTAAAGTTTGAAAACTTAACCTTCATCATTACAGTTTTATTTCGCAACACGTTACGTAATGGGGAAAACCAAATAAAATGGTTTACTGATAAGACACAATCAATACACAGTTCTTGATTTTTCATATCATAAGAACATTTTTTATTTATTTACAGACATGGTTAAAGTTAATTTAATAGCTATTTCGTTCCTTAACTTGGTCTACAAAGTTGAAATTCAAAACTAGTTACGATATGTTAACAACTCTGATTAGACAATGACCTACGACAACAAAATTAAAAACAATAAGTCATCAAAACAGATAATTTGTATTTTAAATTAAATTATGTCACACTTTTAAATTTTCTTCAAATGATTGAATTACATAAAATTAAACTTCACACAAATAATATATAATGAATGGTTATCGTGGTCTCAAAAACATTATATATTTAAAACATACAAGCAAAAGGAGGGAGTATTGTATTCTCACACAGTTTATTCAACGGGATATCTCGGATTAATTATCAGAAAAATCTTTATATTTTCAATTAGTATCACTAAACTATATAATATTTATAAAAAAATAAGTAAAATTTTAATACAGCATATTTAATTTCTGGAAAAAAAAAAGATCAAATTCACCCGTACAAAATCTCAAAGTTTTCAGTAACTTTTCAGGTTAAAATAAGTGGATAATTATACTACAGTACAAGAAAGAAAAAAAAGGTTGCTAATAGCAATAATTTTTATAAAATCACATTCACTTTAAGTTCTTATATACGAGTAAATTAAACCATTAAGCTTTCAATTTAATGAAAGTAATTTTCATGTATCACACAAATAAACAAGAAATAATGTTGTTGTTTTTTTCGTAATTAAGGGTCGGTGAACTGGTCAGATAGAAAAGTGAGACTGATGGCTTTTTGAGAGTTTTAATTTGCTTCTTAAAGAAGTAGCAATATGTCACCATTTTCAGAGCATCTTGTATGTGATGGAGCCTGACCAAGGTTTGAATATGACCTTGGAAGATTGGAACTTGTCAGAATACTTGTCTAAGAAGAATCGAATTTACATGGTGCTTGTCAGTTTGATGAACTTCTGTAAGGTTATACAAAATCATCAACTTGTCCCACCTTGATAATGATCTTGAAACATAAATAGATACATATTTTCCGGAGGTGTAAAATAATTTTAAAAGGGTGGAATGAAAGAACAGAAGCTACGAAATTTGTTGAACAAAAACGTTAAAAACAGCAACAAGAACACGAATGTCTTTAGGACTAACAGCTTTTAATTGGAATGTTTTAAACACCAAGCAAGCGTATATATTCATTTAATTACTTATTCGTTCCACAGGTAAATATCCCAGCTGTTTTTGGACTTAGAATCTATAATTACAGAAAACAACAACAACCACTTTTTGTCGAAGATACCATTGTAATAAAATTCATACAATACACATTGAAATCAGGTAACGCCATTTGGAATTTTTTTATTTAACGAAAAATTCATTTATAGGAGGAGTGAGACTTAATGACGTAATATTTACTATGAAAAAACAATAGAGTTGAAGTAATATAGTAAATCAAAATGAATGGTTTATATGCAAAATTCCCCCTAAAAAAGGTAACTAAATCAAAGAAAAAATTTATAGAATTTTACTTGTTCTATATTAAAAATTACAAAGTAACTCAATAAACAGTATAAATACTTTAAAAAATGAGATTTATTATAATTTAACTACTTATTGTTAAATAAGTAAAGGACTACATTTTAACAGACAGAAGGAGAACACCTTTCAATTTTACTTATTTTTTTGTTCCAATAAAATATTTTCTCAGTGTAGGCTGAACACATTTAATCGTGCGTGTATTACAGATTCAAATTAGAGCCTCTATCTTTTCGAAATTTCAGTATCTGAAAATGAAGAATAACATTTTTAGCTCAAATTTTGGCTTGAATCATATATAAAAATCGATATATAATATAAAGGATTAAATTTAGTATTATACCTTAATATAAAGCTTTTTTAGCAACTTAGTCTTAGATTAATATTATACTATGGAGATTTTATTTATAAATTTATTCTCGATTGCTTGTTTGTGTGTAATTAAGCACAAACCTACACAACGGGCTATCTGTCCACCGCGGGTTCTAGCGTTATAAGTCCGCAGACATATTGGTGTCCCACTTGGGTGGGGGGCTTATTTTTGATACGTTCGTTTTAATAATTTGTTTCTTCAGAATGTCGCTTAGAAATTACGAGTTTATCTATAGGTGGTAGATTTTTGTTAACTATGTAATTAACTATTAAAATTAATTTAAAGGAATGTAAGTAATTAAATAAACTTTCACGAATTGATCTAGAAGTGGTGGATTTTGTTTTGTTTCCTGTGTAGTAAAATATTAAAATTAATTTAAAGGAATGTGAATAATTAAATAAACTTTCACGAATTGATCTAGAAGTGGTGGATTTTGTTTTGTTTCCTGTGTAGTAAAATATTAAAATTAATTTAAAGGAATGTAAGTAATTAAATAAACTTTCACGAATTGATCTAGAAGTGGTGGATTTTGTTTTGTTTCCTGTGTAGTAAAATATTAAAATTAATTTAGAGGGATGTGAATAATCAAATAAAAGATCTCTTCATGAAGTTTAGATACGACATATTTTAGTTAGCACTGGTGAAATGTAATCTCACACACACGATACACACATCTAAAGATCCTTTCAATGAGTATTTTGAGTGAATGAAAGAAAATCAGACTTTTAAGGGATTACAACTCATCTCGTTTTTCAGACATTTTGTATAATACGTAAATTGTTCGATTTTTAAAATAATTATTTTAACACTAAAATAAGTAAAAGAAAAAAAATCCATAAGCTAGTGTAGTAAATACAATACAATAATACTCAGCAATACCATTTTGAGGAGGATCCATGGTTAAAATGACCCAACTCCTAATATGGTACTCGAAGTAACTTATACATCCATATGAAATAATTACACAAAACAACCTCATTAATCTTAGATAAATCAACCACAGAGATCTATGATACACGTATCATGGTCTGGCTTGTTTTTATACGTGATTTGAATTACACGTCTTCCGGAATCCTCGGGGAATTTATCAAGCACTCATACGTAAACCAGTACGAGCAGTCTGTTTTAAAACTTCTAAAAAGCGCTTTCGTAAAGAACAAATACTTTTTGTTTTATGGAGTTCAAAAAGGTGGATAGAGAGGGCTTAAACTGTTGGGAATGACTTAAAGCCGTAATCGTCATCAGCATCAGTACTTTTTGGGTTGGACTTCCATTCATTTTCAAGAGATTTTGAGATAGTTCGTCTATCTGATTGATCCGAAAAAATGGAGTAGAGATTATGTCGCTGTTTAGGTCTATTATTGGATGAGTTCCTGAGAGATCCAGAAGTGGAGCGCGATTCAGAGAGAAAGAAAGGAAAGTAGCCTTGGTCCTTGCAGGCCACGACAGTGGGCCGGGCGGGCAGTGGAGGAGGCATATCAGTAGCACGGACGCCCCTTCCAGTTACAAAATCATACATTATCTCTTCGTACACATGATAATCAGCCGCAGACATGGGTTGACGATTCACAATGTCGTCTTTATTTGGCCTGGGAATTGAAGATCTGTAGCAACCGCGTGATGGACTCTCTCCAAAATCTGTTTTATAAGAAGCGAGGACTGCAGACCTGTCTTCCGCAGTGATATTACTGTCCCTTGACCCCGTCTGTGTGTTAGTACTACTATCAGTGGTTGGTTGTTTATTATCGCTCTGTTTCTTTAACTGTAAGTCTTCAATAATTTCAAGCATACATTTGGCTACTTCGGTGAAGCGGGACTTGACAACAGAATTAGGTGGTTTAGTCGGATTCTTAGAATCATGTTGATACTCCTGGTTTTTCTCCACGGAGACAGCTTGATTCACAGGATTATTCTGGTCATCAATAACACTGTTGCCTGTAGCAGGCTGTCTTTCAGGGTTTTGGCTATCCGACTGAGACCCATCTCGTATATCTTTGGCTGTTTCCGAAGGCTTTTCTAATGGAGAAAAACAAAATGATAATAAACGCTTAGTCAGACGTTTTTAATGCATATTACATAGAATAAATATAAGTCTGTTTTAACAGAATACAAACTTAATATTTTTAAGAGATCGCCTTACGATAAAATAATAAAAATAAAACAGTTGTAGAAACTCTACAAATTCATTAAAAAGTTCACGACATTATAATGCCAGGAAAGTATATAATATTGAATTCGTTCACACAGACAGTTAAGACTTTTCCAAGAAAAGGCATGTATAACTTCAATGTTACATATATTAGAAAAGAAGCATTGCATCGACCATAATAATTCATTAACTAGAAATATATGACGACGAAGCCTTTCGCTCAGTACCAAGGTTGTTAAGGCCGGTTGGGATAACGGACATAGCAATGTTATTTGTGCTATATATGTGTATGAATTGTAATCATTATTAATTTTACTTAAGACATTTAAATGTTAGAATTTTAGGTTAATAATTAGTAACATAAAATATTCATTTTATAATTTATTGTGGCAATCCAAGTTCTGTATCCTTTTGTCTTCAACACGTCAAACGAACAGTCTGCCATCAGAACGACGGAGTCATCTTTTAGACACTTTTTTAATCAACAGAAACTACCTGGCTACTACATTAATATACAAATTGAAAACCCCAATTCTTCTACAAAATGTTCTTATATTT